>NW_024706102.1:0-15087 GCF_018977255.1 Callorhinchus milii | reverse complement strand
GACTGGACTGTCTTGTTGATATGAATGGACTGTAATGGTGACAGGACTGGACTGTAATTGTTGGCATGCCTGGACTGCAATTGTCATATGATTGTACTCTGATGTTGACATGACTGGACTGCAATGCTGACATGACAGGTCTGTAATGGTGCCATGACAATACTGTGATGATTAAATGACTGGACTGTAATGTTGAAATTACTCGACTGCAATGGTAGCATGACTGGATTATAAAGTTGACATGACTGGACTGTAATGGTGACATGAAAGCATGTATTGGTGATGTGACTGGTGTGTAATTGTAACATGACATGAATCTAACGGTGACATAACTTGACTGCAACGGTGGCATGACCGGACTGTAACGGTGACAGGAATGGACTCTAATGGAGGCATGACTGGACTGAAATGGTGACATGATTGGAGTTTAATGGTGACATGACTGGGCTTTAATTGTGACATGACTGGACCGTAATGGTGATATGACTCGATTGTAATGGTTACATGTGTGGACTGTAATGGTGGCATTAATGGTCTATAATGAAAACATCACTGGACTGTAATGGTGACATCACTTTACTGTAAATATGACATGGCTGAACTGTTGCACAGACATGACTGGACATTAATCGTAGCACTATTGGACGGCAATGATGCCACAAATGGACTGCAATATTTACATGACTGGTGATACGACTCGACTGCAATGGTGGCATGAAATGATTATAACGGTGACATGACTATACTGCAATTGTGACATGAAAGGACTGTAACGGTGACATGACTGGACTATATTAATGACATGACTGGACTATATTAGTGACATGACTGGACTGTAATGGTGACATGACTGGACTATATTAGTGACATGACTGGACTGTAATGGTGACATGACTGGACTGTAATGGTGGCATGACTGGACAGTATTGGTGACATGACTTGACTGTAATGGTGACATAAGTGGCCTGGAACGGTGGCATCGCTGGACTGTAGGAGTGACATGACTGGAATGCAATGGTGACATGACTGTTCTGAAATAGTGACATGACTAGAGTGTAATGGTGAGATGGCTGGTCTATAATGGTGACATGACTGGACTGTAATGGTGACATGACTGGACTATAATTGTGACATGACTGGACTGTAATGTTGAAATTAATGGACTGTAATGGTGACATGACTGGACTGTAATGGTGAAATGACTCGACTGCAATGGTGGCATGACTGGATTATAAAGGTGACATGACTTGACTGTATGTGGTGACATGAAAGGATATATTGGTAACATGACTGGAGTGTAAGTGTATCATGACTTGAGTCTATTGGTGACATAACTTGACTGCAACGGTGGCATAACCGGACTGTAACGGTGACACGAATGGACTCTAATGGAGGCATGACTGGACAGAAAAGGTGACATGATTGGAGTTTAATGGTGACATGACTGGGCTTTAATGGTGACATGACTGGGCCGTAATGGTGATATGATTGGATTGTAATGGTTACATGTGTGGACTGTAATGGTGGCATTTATGGACTATAATGAAGAAATCACTGGACTGTAATGGTGACATCACTGTATTGTAAATGTGACATGGCTGGACTGTTGCACTGACATAACTGTACTTTAATGGTGGCATCATTGGACTGCAAAGTTGCCACAAATGGACTGCAATATTTACATGAGTCCTGTAGCTCAGTGGTTGAGCACCAGCTTTGCAAGCTACAGACCTGAATTCAATTCCAGGCAGGGCGAAACCTTGGGCAAGTTTGGTTACTCTACACAGAGCCTAATATTAATCCCTCCAAAACCAAAAACAAAAATAAAAATTGGCCATTTTCAATGCACGACTGTTTGTGGGACATTGCTGTGCGCAATTGGCTGCCGCATTTGCCCACAAATATACAGTCAATTCACTTAACAGTGTGTTCTGTGAAGCGCTTTGGGACGTCCTCCCGAAAGTGAAAAGCGCTATATCAAATGCAAGGATTATTATTATTATTATTATGACTGGACTGTGATGCTGATACAACTCGACTGCAATGGTGGCATGACACGACTATAAAGGTGACATGACTGGAGAGCAATTGTGACATGAAAGGACAATATTGGTGACTTGATTGGATTGTAATGGTGATGTGACTCCACTGAAACGGTGGCGTGACTGTAATGTAATGGTGGCATGACTGGACTGTAATATTGACATGAATGGACTGTCATGGTGACGTGATTGGTCTATATTAGTGACATGACTGGAGTTTAACGGTGACATGACTGGACTGTAATGTTGACATGACTGGACTGTAGTGGTAACATGACAGGACTGTAATGGTGACGTGACTGGACTGTAATGGTGACATGACTGGACGTAATGTTGATACGACTGGACTGAGATGGAGAGCGCTTTGCAGTCCGCTCCAGTCTGACGTCAGTCACTGCGAGCAGCTTCGGTCCCTGTAACTTCAGGGGCCATCGTGGCTGAAGGTCAGGGATATGGGGTTCAGGGCAGAGGAAAGAGAGGCCATTCTGTAAATGTGTGGTCATGGGAGGTCCTCATTGTAAACAACTATCACATATCTGCACTCTATAGCATTGTTAACAGAGGTTGGGGCCGTGAAGTAAACATCAAGAAATATACAGTTTTGCTCCAGTATATCAACATTTTATTTTGGAGATTCATTAATTCATTTGCATCATGCAGTTCGTTGAGGACAAGAATACAACCCAGAATGCCTGGAAATAACTTATATTTTTGGACATAATAACGACAAAAATTGTATAAAATTATGCGAGAGCTGTTATTCGCGAGGGCTGTGGTGCTGCTCGCAATCTATTATGCATGACCTATCACCCACAGTTGGCAAGCTCCAATCCTCCCACTCTCTCTAGTTTCAAGATAATACCAAATCGTTTTATTCTTACAGGAACACTCTCCTTCTCTCTCCAGGCTATCCTCTTCCTCTCACTTTCAAGTCTATCCACTATCCTGCTACAACCTAACGCTAACCACTATTGTAAGATAGGTCTCGTATCCATGTGGCGCATCGCCTGGCATTAATGATGACGGGATACACCAAAGCGGTTCACGGGAATCAAGGACTGTGAATCAGAAACACAGAGTCGCCAAATGACAATACTGCACAGGGCCGTGGAGTTTGACATACGGGTCGGTGACATCTACACGAGTGCCGATGACGGCGCTATAATGAGGCATGTGACGATGATGGCATTCGTGGCTGATTCCAGATGAGAAAACGACAGAAAGGCAACTCCGAACCCTGTCAGCAGCCAACCAAGTCACCTACGCAGTAACTAAGCAGATGACCATGTCACCTTACCCAGTATCTAACCAGAAGAATCGGTCACTTACACAGATGACCAGTTGATCCGCTGGCTATCCCACCAGCCAGACACCTGACAAACCTGCCGCACTACAGCTTAATCTGGAGGGCTGTTTGCTGGGTCACTCGGTGAGAGAAATTCCATTTCCTTCTGCAATCTCATCGTGGGCACTTTAACTTCCACCTGAACAGAAATACGGGAGCGGAGTTTAACAAATCAACTGAACGAAGGCATCTTTGACAAGGCGACAGCACCAGCAGATTTGGTTTGGTTCTGTGATGCGCTCGCGTTTTTTGAGTAAATCTTCACAGATTTAGATGCAGAGACTGAAAATATTGTTCATTGTTTTTCCTCTTTTTAACATTTAGTTGTACAGATTCTTTGATGTGACACGTGTCTTCGCGGTGGGCGGTGTGGGGTGGGGGTTGGTTTGGGTATGAGGTGTTTGAGGCAGAGAGAGAGAAATAGAAATGAAATCAATCAGATAAGGATGATATCACCACTGCTGGTGTGGAAGCAAGTGTGGTAATGGAAAGGGAATGGCGAATGCTCCTGGATCCAACACACCGCATCACAGACGCGCACACTCTCAAACACACTGACCCACACACGCATACATTGACGCATACATACTAAAACACACAATAACACAGACACACACTCAAACACACACACATAACAGACACACACTAACCTGCACACTTACACACACGCACAAACAAACACTGACTTCCTCATTCACAATCACACACAATTACTGACCCGCACACGTCCACACACTCACACACACTGACCTACAAACACACTGATCAGCACACACGCACGCACACTTTGACATATACATACTAAAAGATACAAACACGCAGACTCACAAACTCACACAGACAGTGAAAAACGCACACACAGAAACCTACACATGCACATAGACAGTTACACAAACTGATCTACACACTCTCTCACGCACTTGTCTACCCACGGTCACGCACACATTCACAGATACATCTTAAAACATATGAAATCAGAGACCCAAATGTACACACACAAGAAGACAAATTCACATACATTGACCTCAACATTCTCTCTCTCTCACACAAACACAAAACACATTGGCACATACATACTAAAACACACTAAAATACGGATACACATACGCTTGCACACTTACACACGCACATACACTGACCTACATGAACAGAAAAATACACACACACATTGGCACAAAATACTAAAACACACAAAAACAAAGATACTCTCACACACAGTGAAAGAGAAACACAAACATGAAGTTGTACTCAATCACAAAATACACATGAAGAGACTGACTGACACTCGCCAACATATTGCATTAACCGAATCACAACATGTTTCCGAAACACTCTTACATCAGAGGGTGGAAGGACGGTGAAGAGTAAAATTTACGTTATAACTATCCTTGACCTGTGAGTTTTCATGGCCAGTTTGGAGGGAGCTTTCCTATATCTCTGACCCTAACGTGGGGATGCGTTCAGACAGAGTGACACTTTCTAGGTTTCTGTTCATCGATCAGGTTATCAGAGCCGCAAACAACTTTTGCAAATGAGATAATCTAACAATTAGAAGGAATGGAAAAGTCACCACTTTGCTGAGCTCCTCCCTGAATTTCGTCTGGGTAACCGCGTAAATACAAGTGTTTGTGCAGGAACTCAAAAGCTGCAGCATGTAGCCAGTGTGCAAGGTAATATACATCGGGTCATCTGGGCTTGTATCGTAATATGTTTTAGAAATCCTCCAATACAAGAAACATAGAACATATGTCATCCATAATAATATAAAACTGGTGGAAATAGCAAACAGTAAAACGATGGATTTTTTTCGGTTCTTCATCTCCGGATCACTGTCACTCTTTCCTCTATTCTTGTCCCTATTGCTGTGTCCCCGCAATCTATTGCGGGCTCTACTGGCCAACAGTATGTGCCTGACAGTCTGGGCGTTGAGCAACAAAATCATAACGAATGGGAGAATTGGGGTTAAAATATAATTAATTGTGTCAAACGCTGCCCATGTTGGAGAAGTGTAATAGCTTGCTTTAGGTTCGCAACCCCAAGGTATATCGTTTATTATGTACTTTGGTTCAAATATGAAACCCCAGGGAATGTTTATCACAATGCACAGCGCACTCAATACCGCTATAACTGCAACAGAAGTTTTTACTGAACAATATTTTGTTTTCAGGTTTTGGCAACAAATGGCCACATATCGATCAAAGGTGAAAGCCACAGTTAACCAGACAGAAATTGACGTTGATGAAGTCAATAGGACTATAAGTAGCCTACAAACAGGTGTGAAGGACAGGAATGAATTTGGGGAATAAGAAGGAATAACTCGATAGAAAATCACTGATGTGATAATCACCAACAGATCTGCTGTTGACATGGTCAATAGATAGTGAGATGTAGATTTGGAGAGTCCGCAACGCCCTCGAGACAGGATTACAATCGACACCAGGTTAGCTACAGAAAGAGAGAAAAAGAGAAATGCCCATCACCAAAATCCAAGAACTTCCAGTTGTTAATATATGACTACAATTCATACAGTTTCCAGAAATCGAAAGCGGCGATTTTCTGATGGCACAACTGTCGCCTTTCAATCCCATCTCAAAAGCTAACCTTGTGAATTCGATGTGAGATGGCACAAAACCTGCCTCGAAAAGATGTGACATGCAAAGGTACCAAGACAAGGAAAGAGACAGAGAGAGATCGAGACTCGCAGACAGATAGACACAGAGACAAACAGAGAGAGAGACACACTACAATCACTTGGATTGAAATATCGCCCTTCAAGCGTCTTGGAGCGCTTGATACAGACTAGTACAGAGACAGCGCGCCAGTGAGAGAGATACAATGACTGAAGATGGCAGAAGAGAAGCAAAGAAAGATACCTCCTTAGTGACTCTATCATTATATTTAAAAAATGATGATTTTTACATTGCTTATTTAGAGTCTGTATTGTAACTAAAATGCAGTGAAACGGTAGTAAAATTACACTATTTGAACACAGCATTTCTGTAAATAATTAATTAATTAAATAAACGGGTTACGTTTCACGAGCGGAAACACACAAATAATAATTGTGCCCTCGAACGTTGTTTCGCTGTCTGAATGTGGTCTGTCCCGGAGAAATACAAAAGAATATATTCAGCAGAAATTGTCAATGATTTTTGAAAGGATAATAGAAGAGAGATTCCCTGACACAGACAGACACAGAGAAATACAAATAAATGCGCAAAAAAGAATCATCGCCCTCAGAAAGAATGAGAGAGAGACAGTGGGAGAGATAAATGCACTCATGGATAGCGTGAGAGAGAGATTCAACGAGAGAGAGAGACAAACACAAGCGCACGCAGCGATAAACACCCAGACACAGAGAGAGATACACAGCCAGGTAGAGAGACAGAAAAATATACGCACAGAGACAGGGAGAGGCACAGCAGACAACACGAGAGAAATACACATGAAGTCATACATAAGTACTGAGCAATGCACTGACAGAGAGATAGAGAATCACAGCGATAGCGACAAGCACTGTCTGACAGAGTGTTAAAGAGACATACAGAGATGGATTCAGATACAGAGATATCAACTGACAGGGCGAGATACACAGAGAAAATCACACAAACAGACAGAGAGATGGAGAGATACTCAGAGACAGACCTACGTAGGTAGAGAGAGACACACATATTTATATAGTGTGGGATACAAAACTACATGCAGACAAAGAAAGATACAGACATACACGCAGACATAGAGAGAAAGAGATAGAGAGAGAGAGAGAGAAAGAGACAGAGAGATAGAGAGTGTAAAAGACACTGTGTGTAAGAGACACACAGAGGCAGATTTCTCATCGCTGTAGGTATTATTGTTTGACAATTTGGATTATTTTTTACTGCCAATCTGAAGTTTGAATTGTGTATCAAATAAAGGTACACAATTCTAAACATATGATTTCTATATAATTCTTACAGGTTATGTTTCTTAAAGACAATCATAAACTGTTGCCTATGTGGCTGTCATGCGGACCTCATTAATAATAAAATTATTTAGAATAATTAATAGAAATGCTTGCGTTCGATGCAACGCTTTAACGTTTCGTTGTGAGGTCTAAAAGCGGTTCACAAAATAACCTGAAAGTGAATTAACTGTATATTTTGTGTGCGAAATGCGGCAGCCAAACGCACACAGTTTTACAATTTAAAATTGCGGGTAAATTGCCAGAAAACAACACAGACCAAAAGCTTCGACTATCACCGTTCGGACCCTCAGTTCAATGTAGTGTTGTGGTCTTCAATTCGCAAACTTATAACTTAGAGGTAAGAACACTAACAAATGAGTCAAACCTATGGATAATAATTGGCTAAACCCATAGTTTAAAATAATAAAACCAGTTGCGATTTTTCCCTCTGTGTAATATGTAATAATAATAGTAATTTTACTTGCATTTGATATGACACTTTTCACTTCTTATAGACATATCAAAATGCTTCACTTAGTATATCAATTTACCGAGCAGTAAGCAGACACCCGGTTGTTAGTCAATTGGTTGTTTACATTTCCTAGGATAATAATCATTAAAATGAACATCTGGCCGCTCAATCCATGGTTGTTTGTGGTATACTGCAAAGCACAAATGGCTGCCGGGTTTAATCTACAACTATAAAGACAATTCTCTGTGCACTATATTCTCTGCAGCGCGTTGCGATGTGTGGAATACGTACAAAGTGCAATATCAAATGTGAAGAATAATATTATTTTTGTAAAGTGAATTGACTGTACATTTGTGGACAAATCGCGGCAGCCAATTCCATACAAAAATGTCTCACAGACTCACTTGGATTGATGACATATTTTTTGTAAGGATTACTATTTCCATTTCGCAACATTTCGCGCTCCCGAGAATTGAACCCAGGTCTCTCGCTTGCGATGTTATTGCTCTTACCACCGAGCGATAGGAATCCATTAATATATATATATATTAATAGCACGGTACAGACTGACTAACATTTGAGGCATCGCCACCTTTCGGCGTACAAACATCACAAAACATTTGAGTTTACTGAAAAGCCTATTTGTAGGCAAACGCGGCAATTAAAAACAGACAAGCAGATATAAAGTAAATTATCAAGCATACCGCGAAGTGTTTTTTTGCAACTAGTTGTTGCCCGTCAACCCCCAAACAAATCCCCCCCTTTTTTTAATTGTACCACAGGATCTTTAATAGCTGAAGGGTCAAGTAGGAATTTACTTGTTAAATACGTATACAAGTCGCGGCTCCTCCAGCAAAGATCAATGGGTCTGGGTCTGCAAACCACATCTTTCTGATTCAGAGGAGAAAGTGCTACCCACTGAGTCAGGCTGCAAATTTTACTGCAAACTAGTCTAACTAACGATTAAGTTAAACAACTTGCCAGGAACTCCAAAGGCAGCGAGAACCGGATAGTAAATGTTTTGTATCCTGTGTAATAGTGCAATTGTCATCTTCGCAGAGAACCGATGGTACCTCCTCTCGGTCCAGACTGGAGATCAGAATAACTAGATGAGATTGAAGTGCAAAAAACACAGCCTGATTTATAGCAACGTGAACGCTTGACTTAGAATATTTATTACACGATGATGAACGAGTTTCAGCCATGTGGAAAACATGTAATCTCCCTGAGCGGTGTATCTTACGTCAATTACTTATTTTTAGAGCTTGTTATGGCCTCCATGCGGAAACCTACCGTCATAGTTTCGACATCGAGAAGCCACCCTGCGTTAACTATACTGTATAAATGCTGTTTTCTGTCATTAAAATATCGAAACTAGAAAGAGTGATCCACATATGTAGCCATTTACAAATGTAAGCCACCCAGTGCCTCAAATTGCAGGCACATTGCCTCCTCTCTGTGCTCGCAGCCTCCTTAACTAATTCTGGATAAATTGGGTACAGGATGGCAAGGAACAAGGCCTTGGAACCCCAGTGTGGGCTCCGAGGTACTGTTGGTGATTAACGAGCTATGAGCAAATGCATGTCACATTGAATAATAACCCCATAATGATAATAATAACAATAGTAATCCTTTCTTTTGATATAATGATTGATCACGTCTTCGAAGTGTCTCAAATCTTTTCACAGAACATCCTGTAAAGTAGTTGACTCTGTATTTTGTGCGAGAAATATATAATTCAAATTCGACTTCTCTGCATTCCATACATGGTGATACACAGTGCGGTTTGAGCCGCAACACATTAACGTTTCAGCCTGGATCCGTTGCAACATTCTCGCCTCCTGAATCAGAAAATTGTGGGACACTCCAGTGTGGTGGTGGATCATTCCCTTTCCTTCTCGCTATCTGTCTCTCCCTCGCTCTATCTACAGGCATGTATCTCTTTGTCTGTAGTTATGTCCCTCTCTCTGCTTCCTTTTTTTATTACAATGGATACCAAACTGGATGACAAGAAGAAACCAGTGGACGGTGGATCAAGGAATGTCATCAGCCTGGAAAAATGTTACGTGTGAAATTCTACAAGTGACTGCTTTTGGACTTGTTTTTGTTTAATATTTTTATTAATGATCTGGATCTTGGAGTCACAAGAACAGTGGCTAAGTTTCCACCTAACGAGAGGTAGTAGATTGCAAAGCTGAATAAGGGAGTTTAGAGGAGAATCTGAGCTTGGAAATTGGGCAGATCGCTGGCAGATGAAAGCCAATGTGGAGAAATGTACAGTGTTTCACAGTGGTACAAAGTAATTCTGGAAGGGATTGTTGTTAGAACGAAAGGAAAATAATATGTATGGAAAATAAAAAGGACCTGGTGGACCTGATTGACACTAAACTGGAGCTCTTCCAACAATGCTCCTTTTCAGTCAATCACTCTCCCTCTATTTTTCAGACATTTCTCATCCACAATCAACACTGACCATTTCCTGCTCCTCACTCCCCCAGTGTCAAATATTACTTCACTGAACTTCTCTCAATTCTAACAATTACACTCTCTCTCCTCTACCTCCCTCTTACTCCCTCTCAATCACTCTCTCGCTCACACTCTCTCACTCCCCATATCAACCATTCTCTCCAACACACGCTCTCCCTGTCACACTCTCAATCACTCTCTCTCAATGTGTCCAGCTTCCATTTTTTCCTGCCTCCCACTCCCTGTTCCCTTCGCTCACCCTCACCCTCTATCTATCCCACTCTCTCTCTCTTTCTCTCTCTCTCTCATTCTCTCTCTCCCTCTCTCTCTCTCTCCCACTTTCTGTTGATCATTGAGATGGACATCCTTCATGGGTAAAATTATGGAGACGCTTGCTAATGATAAAATCGTGGTGCATCTGTATAAATGGAATATCCTACTTGATAGACAATATGGGTTCATGAAGGGAAGGTCTTGCCAATCTAATTTACTGTTTTTTTTTGTTGACGGCGTGAAGAGGGAGCTTGATAAGGGTAAGACTGTGGACATTGTACACCTGGATTTCAGTGAGTGCTTTCATACAATTCCTCTTGAGAGGCTGGCACTGGAAGTAAACAAAGCGGGAATCAGTTCAGATATATTGCAATAGATAGGCAACTGGTTAACCGGAAGAAGGCAATGGATAGTGGTAAAAAGCCATGACAATGGGAAAAGCTTTCATTGGAGTTCCACAACGTTCTGCTTTCGGACCTGCGTTGTTTAATATATTTAAAATAATCTGGAACTTGTAATCGCAAGCACGGTTTCCAGATGACACCAATCTAACGAAGCTGATAGATTGCGAATCTGAACATGTCAGGATGACATATAATTTGAACACACTTGAAAAATAGGCAGATCGATGGCGGATCCAATTCAATGAGGAGAGATATAATGTGCTTCACATGTGGACAAAGAATCCTGAAGGGACTATTACTTCAACAGAAATAAAAGAGTATTTAAGGAAAATGAAAAGGGCCTGGGGATCCTGATGAACAATAAAATGAAGATCTGCAAACAATACACTAAGGCAGTGAATGAAGCAAACTAGATGTTGGGATCTATCAAAAGATCAATAGTAAGCATCAATAGTATGGTAATCAGGCGACTTTATTGTTTTTGGGTGATGAAATACATTACGCTACGTACATTATTAGTTGTTACATTAAATAAAGGATATTGCAGCTGTTGAGAAGATTCCGAGGAGTGCAACCACAATGATTGAGGGAATGGAGAGTGTGGATTTCAAGTAGCGACTGAATAATTAGCTTTGAGTTTGCAGGTGTCTCCAAATGTGGCTCGCTGCTTTTGGGTATGGTTCTTGGATTTGGTGTTACCAGCTCAATACATGTCGAAGAATATAGTTCCATAAAGCCAGATTTTTCCAGAT
Organism: Callorhinchus milii; assembly: GCF_018977255.1. NCBI lineage: Eukaryota > Metazoa > Chordata > Chondrichthyes > Chimaeriformes > Callorhinchidae > Callorhinchus > Callorhinchus milii. The sequence continues at coordinate 3,390 of NW_024706102.1, read as the reverse complement.
TGAAAAAGGTTGAATTTGTAAGGTTCTCGGTTGCATTTGACAGGCAAGGCACAATGCTTTACATAAACTGTAAATAACAACTTGAGTGTGGATCTGATGACATGTCAGGCAAAATCCTGGGCAGTGTGACTGTGTGTACTAATACATTTTCTTTCACGTAAACTAAAACATGCTTGTTCGCCTCGCAAAACAAAACATCTTGACAGAAAGTTTGCGCAATTTGGATGAAATGTGAACCGATTTTGGTGGAGTTGACACACCTAGGAATGCAGCAATCAACCAGTGTCGATTGCAGAAAGGGAATGGACCTGCTGGTGAAATGGAGGGTTTGTCCAGTCACTGCAAGCAATTATCATTCCCATTCGTGTCCTGTTAAACATAACAAAGATCCAGTGCGTAGACTTCTTCCAACGGAATGCTTGTGTGGCACTGCTTGCAATGACTCACACTGCGGTTGCAGCTGGTAAAGATCAACATTTGCACGAATGCACACTCAAGGGCCATGCACTTTAGTTCTTGTCAACCCGCATCGAACTGAACGCGGGTCACATCGCTAGCAATGTGAGTGGCCTAACCACTACGCTGGAGCTCTTTAACAAGAAAATAAGGAACTACTTAAAATCAGGAAATATAGCCATCTACAAATTGAATATGAATGTACGTCGTAATATAACATTGAAAACGTTTTTTTTAACTAACCGTGCAACTGGGAAGGTTAATAACACAACTCAGAGGTGTCCTGAAAAAAACCTTTTGAATAAATAATCAACATCCAATAGCAAGTACGGATTTTAAGCATAGCAGGAAATTCAACATCCTTTGTTTTATTTTGTCCGGCCAGGTGTCTGTCACATGTGAAATCCATCAACTTGCTTAAGAGTACCAACCAAGCTGAGACTTCCATGTATCCCTTCTGCACTTGGAAATGCCATAGATTAATTGAATGGAATGCGCACTCTCCACCTGGAGGGACGCGCCCTGCACAACCAATTCCGGAAAGTATTAGGCGCAGGTTGGCAAGAGCCAATTTTTGGGAATCCCAGGGTGTGTGTTGGGATAATGCTGGTGTCTAACAATGCAAAACCACAAAGTTTGCCTTTGATATTGCTCCACGGCAGGTTTCCCATTGCTGTCCACCTCGGGCCACTGCTCCATTAGGCATTTGCTTTAATGACTGGAACTGTCCTAACAGTTCAGCCCCAAGGAGATACTCTCCTCCCCAATAAAATAATGATTAGTTAGTCCTTACGTATCAGACAAGCACGGGTTTGAGCGCTAACTCGATTGATTTGGATTTCCTTGAATCGGTAGACAGAGCGCTCGCCCTGCGAGCGAGACGCCTGGTTCGTACCCGGTCGGGCAATACCGCGGGCGAGTTTCCTTACTCCAGACACGCGATAATAATCCCTTTGAGGCGCAAAACAAACAAATATTAATTGGTCACTTCAATCCACGGCTGTTTGGCGACACTGCTGTGCACCATCGGCTGCCGCGTTTCACCAACAAATATACAGTCACTTAACTTTACGATGTGTTCCGTGAAGCGCTTTGGGACGTCTGTGAGTCACAATGAGGCACTGTACCAAATGGAAGTATTATTTCTATTGTAGTGGGTACCAGACGCAGCTCGCGGAAGCTACAGGTCTCACGCAGCATTAATACTATACACTCCATTAATACCCCACAAATCCCATTAATAGCCCACACCCCATTAATACCCCAAACACCCCATTAATACCCCACAGAGCCCAATAATACCCCACAAAGCCCATAAGTACTCCACACAGTCCGTTATTACTTCACACAGACCTGTAATAGCCCACACACAATCAACAACCCAAACCCCCAAATAATATCCCAGACACGACAATAATCAACCACACAGTCCATTAATCCCCCACATAGTCCACTAATCCCCACAAAGCCCACTAATACCCCCCACAGCCCAGTAATACCACCCACAGCCCAGTAATACACCCCACAGCTCACTAGCACCCCCCACAGCCCACTAATATCCCCACAGCCCATTAATACCCCCCACAGCCCATTAATATCCCCACACCGTCACTTATTAACCTACACAACTCATGAATACCCTAAATAGACAAATAGTACCCAGCACAGCTCACTAATACCTCAAACATTCCATTAATATCCCACACCGGATGAATACAACACTCAATCAATACCTCTAGCAACCCATCAATACCCCACACAAACCGTCAGTAACCCACACACCCATTAGTACCCCACACACCATTAGTACCCCACACACCATTCGTACCCCAAACACCAATCTTACCCCACACACCCATTGTACCCCACACCCATTGGTATCCCACAAATCCTTTGGTACCCCTCACACCCATTGGTAACCCTCACACCCATTAATACCCCACACCTATTGGTACCCCAAACACATTGCACTGACCCCGCCCACTCGCTCCCCATTGGTCCAACTGAAGCCCCGCCCCTTCAGCCACAGCCCTATTGGTGCGTCCGTCACAAACTGCACTGTGATTGGCCCTCCGTCCCCGTCAATCATCTGCACTTCCGCCCCATCTCTCTGTCCTTCTCTCTCTCTCCCTCCATCACCGTTTCTCTCTCCTTCTCTCTCTCTCTCTGTCCCTCAGCGTCTCTCTCTCTCTCTGTCCCTCACCGCCTCGCTCTCCTCTCTCTCCCTCACCGTCTCACTCTCCTTCTCTCTCTCACCCTGTCCCTCACGGCCTCTCTCTCCTCTCTCTCCCTCACCGTCTCACTCTCCTCTCTCTCACTCTCTCTCTCACCGGCTCACTCTCCGCTCTCTCTCTCTGTCCCTCACCGTCTATCTCTCCTCTCTCACTCTCTGTCCCTCACCGTCTCTCTCTGTCCCTCACGGTCTCTCTCTCCTCTCTCCTCACCGTCTCACTCTCCTCTCTCACTCTCTCTCTCACCGTCTCACTCTCCTCTCTCTCTCTCTGTCCTCACCGTCTCTCTCTCCTCTCTCTCTCTCCCTCACCGCTTTTCTCTCCTTCTCTCCCTCACCGTCTCACTCTCCTTCTCTCTATCTCACTCTCTCTGTCCCGCACCGTCTCTCTCTCCTTCTCTCCATCACCGTCTCACTCTCCTTCTCTCTCTCACACTCTCTCTGTCCCTCACAGTCACTCTCTCTCTCTCTTTGCCTCACCGTCTCTCTCTCTCTCTCTCCCTCACCGATTCTCTCTCTCTCTGTCCCTCACCGTCTCTCTCTCTCTCTGTCCCTCAACGTCTCCTCTCTTCTCTCTCCCTCACCGCCTCTCTCTCATTCTCTTCCTCACCGTCTCACTCTCCTTCTCTCTCTCTCACTCTCTCTGTCCCGCACCGTCTCTCTCCTTCTCTCCCTCACCGTCTCACTCTCCTTCTCTCTTTCTC
>NW_024706101.1:0-15126 GCF_018977255.1 Callorhinchus milii | reverse complement strand
TTCTCAAAAAGCAGTTGTGTCAAAAATCGTCTGAAAAAAATCGAAAAAAAACTAATCGACTAAAACGTTCCAATCGCAAACAGAAGCGAAGCACAATCACGTAAAAACCGATTAGTGTAAAATCGATTTGTGACAAGCTTCAGAAAAGAATTTTACAAGCATTCTCTAAAAAGCAGTTGTGTCAAAAATCAGTCTGAAAAAAATCGAAAAAAAACTAATCGACTAAAACGTTCCAATCGCAAACAGAAGCGAAGCACAATCACGTAAAAACCGATTAGTGTAAAATCGATTTGTGAAAAGCTTCAGAAAAGAATTTTACAAGCATTCTCTCAAAAGCAGTTGTGTCAAAAATCAGTCTGAAAAAAATCGAAAAAAAACTAATCGACTAAAACGTTCCAATCGCAAACAGAAGCGAAGCACAATCACGTAAAAAACCGATTAGTGTAAAATCGATTTGTGACAAGCTTCAGAAAGAATTTTACAAGCATTCTCTAAAAGCAGTTGTGTCAAAATCAGTCTGAAAAATCGAAAAAACTAATCGACTAAAACGTTCCAATCGCAAACAGAAGCGAAGCACAATCACGTAAAAACCGATTAGTGTAAATCGATTTGTGACAAGCTTCAGAAAAGAATTTTACAAGCATTCTCTAAAAAACAATTGTGTCAAAAATCAGTCTGAAAAAAATCGAAAAAAAACTAATCGACTAAAACGTTCCAATCGCAAACAGAAGCGAAGCACAATCACGTAAAAACCGATTAGTGTAAATCGATTTGTGAAAGCTTCAGAAAAGAATTTTACAAGCATTTCTCAAAAGCATTGTGTCAAAAATCAGTCTGAAAAAAATCGAAAAAAAACTAATCGACTAAACGTTCCAATCGCAAACAGAAGCGAAGCACAATCACGTAAAACCGATTAGTGTAAATCGATTTGTGAAAGCTTCAGAAAGAATTTTACAAGCATTCTCTAAAAAGCAGTTGTGTCAAAAATCAGTCTGAAAAAATCGAAAAAACTAAATCGACTAAAACGTTCCAATCGCAAACAGAAGCGAAGCACAATCACGTAAAAACCGATTAGTGTAAAATCGATTTGTGACAAGCTTCAGAAAAGAATTTTACAAGCATTCTCTAAAAAGCATTGTGTCAAAAATCAGTCTGAAAAAAATCGAAAAAAAACTAATCGACTAAAACGTTCCAATCGCAAACAGAAGCGAAGCACAATCACGTAAAAAACCGATTAGTGTAAATCGATTTGTGACAAGCTTCAGAAAGAATTTTACAAGCATTCTCTAAAAGCAGTTGTGTCAAAATCAGTCTGAAAAATCGAAAAAACTAATCGACTAAAACGTTCCAATCGCAAACAGAAGCGAAGCACAATCACGTAAAAACCGATTAGTGTAAATTCGATTTGTGAAAAGCTTCAGAAAAGAATTTTACAAGGATGTTCTCAAAAGCAGTTGTGTCAAAAATCAGTCTGAAAAAAATCGAAAAAAAACTAATCGACTAAAACGTTCCAATCGCAAACAGAAGCGAAGCACAATCACGTAAAAACCGATTAGTGTAAAATCGATTTGTGACAAGCTTCAGAAAAGAATTTTACAAGCATTCTCTAAAAAGCAGTTGTGTCAAAAATCAGTCTGAAAAAAATCGAAAAAAAACTAATCGACTAAAACGTTCCAATCGCAAACAGAACGAAGCACAATCCGTAAAAAACCGATTAGTGTAAAATCGATTTGTGACAAGCTTCAGAAAAGAATTTTACAAGGATGTTCTCAAAAGCAGTTGTGTCAAAAATCAGTCTGAAAAAAATCGAAAAAAAACTAATCGACTAAAACGTTCCAATCGCAAACAGAAGCGAAGCACAATCACGTAAAAAACCGATTAGTGTAAAATCGATTTGTGACAAGCTTCAGAAAAGAATTTTACAAGCATTCTCTCAAAAGCAGTTGTGTCAAAAATCAGTCTGAAAAAAATCGAAAAAAAACTAATCGACTAAAACGTTCCAATCGCAAACAGAAGCGAAGCACAATCACGTAAAAAACCGATTAGTGTAAAATCGATTTGTGACAAGCTTCAGAAAAGAATTTTACAAGCATTCTCTAAAAAGCAGTTGTGTCAAAAATCAGTCTGAAAAAATCGAAAAAAAAACTAATCGACTAAAACGTTCCAATCGCAAACAGAAGCGAAGCACAATCACGTAAAAAACCGATTAGTGTAAAATCGATTTGTGAAAAGCTTCAGAAAAGAATTTTACAAGGATGTTCTCAAAAGCTATTGTGTCAAAAATCAGTCTGAAAAAAATACGAAAAAACTAATCGACTAAAACGTTCCAATCGCAAACAGAAGCGAAGCACAATCACGTAAAAACCGATTAGTGTAAAATCGATTTGTGACAAGCTTCAGAAAAGAATTTTACAAGCATTCTCTAAAAAGCAGTTGTGTCAAAAATCAGTCTGAAAAAAATCGAAAAAAAACTAATCGACTAAAACGTTCCAATCGCAAACAGAAGCGAAGCACAATCACGTAAAAAACCGATTAGTGTAAAATCGATTTGTGACAAGCTTCAGAAAAGAATTTTACAAGGATGTTCTCAAAAGCAATTGTGTCAAAAATCAGTCTGAAAAAAATCGAAAAAAAACTAATCGATTAAAACGTTCCAATCGCAAAGAGAAGCGAAGCACAATCACGTAAAAACCGATTAGTGTAAAATCGATTTGTGACAAGCTTCAGAAAAGAATTTTACAAGCATTCTCTAAAAAGCAGTTGTGTCAAAAATCAGTCTGAAAAAAATCGAAAAAAAACTAATCGACTAAAACGTTCCAATCGCAAACAGAAGCGAAGCACAATCACGTAAAAACCGATTAGTGTAAAATCGATTTGTGACAAGCTTCAGAAAAGAATTTTACAAGCATTCTCTAAAAAGCAGTTGTGTCAAAAATCAGTCTGAAAAAAATCGAAAAAAAACTAATCGACTAAAACGTTCCAATCGCAAACAGAAGCGAAGCACAATCACGTAAAAAACCGATTAGTGTAAAATCGATTTGTGACAAGCTTCAGAAAAGAATTTTACAAGGATGTTCTCAAAAGCAGTTGTGTCAAAAATCAGTCTGAAAAAAATCGAAAAAAAACTAATCGACTAAAACGTTCCAATCGCAAACAGAAGCGAAGCACAATCACGTAAAAAACCGATTAGTGTAAAATCGATTTGTGACAAGCTTCAGAAAAGAATTTTACAAGCATTCTCTAAAAAGCAGTTGTGTCAAAAATCAGTCTGAAAAAAATCGAAAAAAACCTAATCGACTAAAACGTTCCAATCGCAAACAGAAGCGAAGCACAATCACGTAAAAAACCGATTAGTGTAAAATCGATTTGTGACAAGCTTCAGAAAAGAATTTTACAAGCATGTTCTCAAAAGCAGTTGTGTCAAAATCAGTCTGAAAAAAATCGAAAAAAAACTAATCGACTAAAAACGTTCCAATCGCAAACAGAAGCGAAGCACAATCACGTAAAAACCGATTAGTGTAAAATCGATTTGTGACAAGCTTCAGAAAGAATTTTACAAGCATTCTCTAAAAGCAGTTGTGTCAAAATCAGTCTGAAAAATCGAAAAAACTAATCGACTAAAACGTTCCAATCGCAAACAGAAGCGAAGCACAATCACGTAAAAACCGATTAGTGTAAAATCGATTTGTGACAAGCTTCAGAAAAGAATTTTACAAGCATTCTCTAAAAAGCAGTTGTGTCAAAAATCAGTCTGAAAAAAATCGAAAAAAACTAATCGACTAAAACGTTCCAATCGCAAACAGAAGCGAAGCACAATCACGTAAAAACCGATTAGTGTAAAATCGATTTGTGACAAGCTTCAGAAAAGAATTTTACAAGCATTCTCTCAAAAGCAGTTGTGTCAAAAATCAGTCTGAAAAAAATCGAAAAAAAACTAATCGACTAAAACGTTCCAATCGCAAACAGAAGCGAAGCACAATCACGTAAAAACCGATTAGTGTAAAATCGATTTGTGACAAGCTTCAGAAAAGAATTTTACAAGCATTCTCTAAAAAGCAGTTGTGTCAAAAATCAGTCTGAAAAAAATCGAAAAAAAACTAATCGACTAAAACGTTCCAATCGCAAACAGAAGCGAAGCACAATCACGTAAAAAACCGATTAGTGTAAAATCGATTTGTGACAAGCTTCAGAAAAGAATTTTACAAGCATTTCTCAAAAAGCAGTTGTGTCAAAAATCAGTCTGAAAAAAATCGAAAAAAAACTAATCGACTAAAACGTTCCAATCGCAAACAGAAGCGAAGCACAATCACGTAAAAACCGATTAGTGTAAAATCGATTTGTGAAAAGCTTCAGAAAAGAATTTTACAAGGATGTTCTCAAAAGCAGTTGTGTCAAAAATCAGTCTGAAAAAAATCGAAAAAAAACTAATCGACTAAAACGTTCCAATCGCAAACAGAAGCGAAGCACAATCACGTAAAAACCGATTAGTGTAAAATCGATTTGTGACAAGCTTCAGAAAAGAATTTTACAAGCATTCTCTAAAAAGCAGTTGTGTCAAAAATCAGTCTGAAAAAAATCGAAAAAAAACTAATCGACTAAAACGTTCCAATCGCAAACAGAAGCGAAGCACAATCACGTAAAAACCGATTAGTGTAAAATCGATTTGTGACAAGCTTCAGAAAAGAATTTTACAAGCATTCTCTAAAAGCAGTTGTGTCAAAATCAGTCTGAAAAAATCGAAAAAAAACTAATCGACTAAAACGTTCCAATCGCAAACAGAAGCGAAGCACAATCACGTAAAAANCCGATTAGTGTAAAATCGATTTGTGACAAGCTTCAGAAAAGAATTTTACAAGCATTCTCTAAAAAGCAGTTGTGTCAAAAATCAGTCTGAAAAAAATCGAAAAAAAACTAATCGACTAAAACGTTCCAATCGCAAACAGAAGCGAAGCACAATCACGTAAAAACCGATTAGTGTAAAATCGATTTGTGACAAGCTTCAGAAAGAATTTACAAGCATTCTCAAAAGCAGTTGTGTCAAATCAGTCTGAAAAAAATCGAAAACTAATCGACTAAAACGTTCCAATCGCAAACAGAAGCGAAGCACAATCACGTAAAAACCGATTAGTGTAAAATCGATTTGTGAAAAGCTTCAGAAAAGAATTTTACAAGCATTCTCTAAAAAGCATTGTGTCAAAAATCAGTCTGAAAAAAATCGAAAAAAAACTAATCGACTAAAACGTTCCAATCGCAAACAGAAGCGAAGCACAATCACGTAAAAACCGATTAGTGTAAAATCGATTTGTGACAAGCTTCAGAAAAGAATTTTACAAGCATTCTCAAAAGCAGTTGTGTCAAATCAGTCTGAAAATCGAAAACTAATCGACTAAACGTTCCAATCGCAAACAGAAGCGAAGCACAATCACGTAAAAACCGATTAGTGTAAAATCGATTTGTGAAAAGCTTCAGAAAAGAATTTTACAAGGATGTTCTCAAAAGCAGTTGTGTCAAAAATCAGTCTGAAAAAAATCGAAAAAAAACTAATCGACTAAAACGTTCCAATCGCAAACAGAAGCGAAGCACAATCACGTAAAAACCGATTAGTGTAAAATCGATTTGTGACAAGCTTCAGAAAAGAATTTTACAAGCATTCTCTAAAAGCAGTTGTGTCAAAATCAGTCTGAAAAAATCGAAAAAACTAATCGACTAAAACGTTCCAATCGCAAACAGAAGCGAAGCACAATCACGTAAAAACCGATTAGTGTAAAATCGATTTGTGAAAAGCTTCAGAAAAGAATTTTACAAGGATTTCTCAAAAGCATTGTGTCAAAAATCAGTCTGAAAAAAATCGAAAAAAAACTAATCGACTAAAACGTTCCAATCGCAAACAGAAGCGAAGCACAATCACGTAAAACCGATTAGTGTAAAATCGATTTGTGACAAGCTTCAGAAAAGAATTTTACAAGCATTCTCTAAAAAACATTGTGTCAAAAATCAGTCTGAAAAAAATCGAAAAAAAACTAATCGACTAAAACGTTCCAATCGCAAACAGAAGCGAAGCACAATCACGTAAAACCGATTAGTGTAAAATCGATTTGTGACAAGCTTCAGAAAAGAATTTTACAAGCATTCTCTAAAAAGCAATTGTGTCAAAAATCAGTCTGAAAAAAATCGAAAAAAAACTAATCGACTAAAACGTTCCAATCGCAAACAGAAGCGAAGCACAATCACGTAAAAAACCGATTAGTGTAAAATCGATTTGTGACAAGCTTCAGAAAAGAATTTTACAAGCATTCTCTAAAAAGCAGTTGTGTCAAAAATCAGTCTGAAAAAATCGAAAAAAACTAATCGACTAAACGTTCCAATCGCAAACAGAAGCGAAGCACAATCACGTAAAACCGATTAGTGTAAACTCGATTTGTGAAAAGCTTCAGAAAAGAATTTTACAAGGATGTTCTCAAAAGCAGTTGTGTCAAAAATCAGTCTGAAAAAAATCGAAAAAAAACTAATCGACTAAAACGTTCCAATCGCAAACAGAAGCGAAGCACAATCACGTAAAACCGATTAGTGTAAAATCGATTTGTGACAAGCTTCAGAAAAGAATTTTACAAGCATTCTCTAAAAAGCATTGTGTCAAAAATCAGTCTGAAAAAAATCGAAAAAAAACTAATCGACTAAAACGTTCCAATCGCAAACAGAAGCGAAGCACAATCACGTAAAAAACCGATTAGTGTAAAATCGATTTGTGAAAAGCTTCAGAAAAGAATTTTACAAGGATGTTCTCAAAAGCAGTTGTGTCAAAAATCAGTCTGAAAAAAATCGAAAAAAAACTAATCGACTAAAACGTTCCAATCGCAAACAGAAGCGAAGCACAATCACGTAAAAACCGATTAGTGTAAAATCGATTTGTGACAAGCTTCAGAAAAGAATTTTACAAGCATTCTCTCAAAAGCAGTTGTGTCAAAAAATCAGTCTGAAAAAATCGAAAAAACTAATCGACTAAAACGTTCCAATCGCAAACAGAAGCGAAGCACAATCACGTAAAAACCGATTAGTGTAAAATCGATTTGTGACAAGCTTCAGAAAAGAATTTTACAAGCATTCTCTAAAAGCAGTTGTGTCAAAATCAGTCTGAAAAAATCGAAAAAAAACTAATCGACTAAAACGTTCCAATCGCAAACAGAAGCGAAGCACAATCACGTAAAAACCGATTAGTGTAAAATCGATTTGTGACAAGCTTCAGAAAAGAATTTTACAAGGATTCTCTAAAAAGCAGTTGTGTCAAAAATCAGTCTGAAAAAAATCGAAAAAAAACTAATCGACTAAAACGTTCCAATCGCAAACAGAAGCGAAGCACAATCACGTAAAAACCGATTAGTGTAAAATCGATTTGTGAAAAGCTTCAGAAAAGAATTTTACAAGCATGTTCTCAAAAGCAGTTGTGTCAAAAATCAGTCTGAAAAAAATCGAAAAAAAACTAATCGACTAAAACGTTCCAATCGCAAACAGAAGCGAAGCACAATCACGTAAAAAACCGATTAGTGTAAAATCGATTTGTGACAAGCTTCAGAAAAGAATTTTACAAGCATTCTCTCAAAAGCAGTTGTGTCAAAAATCAGTCTGAAAAAATCGAAAAAACTAATCGACTAAAACGTTCCAATCGCAAACAGAAGCGAAGCACAATCACGTAAAAACCGATTAGTGTAAAATCGATTTGTGACAAGCTTCAGAAAAGAATTTTACAAGCATTCTCTAAAAAGCAGTTGTGTCAAAAATCAGTCTGAAAAAAATCGAAAAAAAACTAATCGACTAAAACGTTCCAATCGCAAACAGAAGCGAAGCACAATCACGTAAAAACCGATTAGTGTAAAATCGATTTGTGAAAGCTTCAGAAAGAATTTTACAAGGATGTTCTCAAAAGCAGTTGTGTCAAAAATCAGTCTGAAAAAAATCGAAAAAAAACTAATCGACTAAAACGTTCCAATCGCAAACAGAAGCGAAGCACAATCACGTAAAAAACCGATTAGTGTAAAATCGATTTGTGACAAGCTTCAGAAAAGAATTTTACAAGCATTCTCTAAAAAGCAGTTGTGTCAAAAATCAGTCTGAAAAAAAATCGAAAAAAACTAATCGACTAAAACGTTCCAATCGCAAACAGAAGCGAAGCACAATCACGTAAAAAACCGATTAGTGTAAAATCGATTTGTGAAAAGCTTCAGAAAAGAATTTTACAAGGATGTTCTCAAAAGCTATTGTGTCAAAAATCAGTCTGAAAAAAATCGAAAAAAAACTAATCGACTAAAACGTTCCAATCGCAAACAGAAGCGAAGCACAATCACGTAAAAAACCGATTAGTGTAAAATCGATTTGTGACAAGCTTCAGAAAAGAATTTTACAAGCATTCTCTAAAAAGCAGTTGTGTCAAAAATCAGTCTGAAAAAAATCGAAAAAAACTAATCGACTAAAACGTTCCAATCGCAAACAGAAGCGAAGCACAATCACGTAAAAACCGATTAGTGTAAAATCGATTTGTGACAAGCTTCAGAAAGAATTTTACAAGCATTCTCTCAAAACCAATTGTGTCAAAAATCAGTCTGAAAAAAATCGAAAAAAAACTAATCGACTAAAACGTTCCAATCGCAAACAGAAGCGAAGCACAATCACGTAAAAACCGATTAGTGTAAAATCGATTTGTGACAAGCTTCAGAAAGAATTTTACAAGCATTCTCTAAAAAGCATTGTGTCAAAAATCAGTCTGAAAAAAATCGAAAAAAAACTAATCGACTAAAACGTTCCAATCGCAAACAGAAGCGAAGCACAATCACGTAAAAACCGATTAGTGTAAAATCGATTTGTGAAAAGCTTCAGAAAAGAATTTTACAAGGATGTTCTCAAAAGCAGTTGTGTCAAAAATCAGTCTGAAAAAAATCGAAAAAAAACTAATCGACTAAAACGTTCCAATCGCAAACAGAAGCGAAGCACAATCACGTAAAACCGATTAGTGTAAAATCGATTTGTGACAAGCTTCAGAAAAGAATTTTACAAGCATTCTCTCAAAAGCAGTTGTGTCAAAAATCAGTCTGAAAAAAATCGAAAAAAAACTAATCGACTAAAACGTTCCAATCGCAAACAGAAGCGAAGCACAATCACGTAAAAAACCGATTAGTGTAAAATCGATTTGTGAAAAGCTTCAGAAAAGAATTTTACAAGCATTTCTCAAAAGCAGTTGTGTCAAAAATCAGTCTGAAAAAAATCGAAAAAAAACTAATCGACTAAAACGTTCCAATCGCAAACAGAAGCGAAGCACAATCACGTAAAAACCGATTAGTGTAAAATCGATTTGTGACAAGCTTCAGAAAAGAATTTTACAAGCATTCTCTAAAAAGCAGTTGTGTCAAAAATCAGTCTGAAAAAAATCGAAAAAAACTAATCGACTAAAACGTTCCAATCGCAAACAGAAGCGAAGCACAATCACGTAAAAACCGATTAGTGTAAAATCGATTTGTGACAAGCTTCAGAAAAGAATTTTACAAGCATTCTCTAAAGCAGTTGTGTCAAAAATCAGTCTGAAAAAAATCGAAAAAAAACTAATCGACTAAAACGTTCCAATCGCAAACAGAAGCGAAGCACAATCACGTAAAAACCGATTAGTGTAAAATCGATTTGTGACAAGCTTCAGAAAAGAATTTTACAAGCATTCTCTAAAAAGCAGTTGTGTCAAAAATCAGTCTGAAAAAAATCGAAAAAAAACTAATCGACTAAAACGTTCCAATCGCAAACAGAACGAAGCACAATCACGTAAAAAACCGATTAGTGTAAAATCGATTTGTGAAAAGCTTCAGAAAAGAATTTTACAAGGATGTTCTCAAAAGCAGTTGTGTCAAAAATCAGTCTGAAAAAAATCGAAAAAAAACTAATCGACTAAAACGTTCCAATCGCAAACAGAAGCGAAGCACAATCACGTAAAACCGATTAGTGTAAAATCGATTTGTGACAAGCTTCAGAAAAGAATTTTACAAGCATTCTCTAAAAAGCAGTTGTGTCAAAAATCAGTCTGAAAAAAATCGAAAAAAAACTAATCGACTAAAACGTTCCAATCGCAAACAGAAGCGAAGCACAATCACGTAAAAAACCGATTAGTGTAAAATCGATTTGTGACAAGCTTCAGAAAAGAATTTTACAAGGATGTTCTCAAAAGCATTGTGTCAAAAATCAGTCTGAAAAAAATCGAAAAAAAACTAATCGACTAAAACGTTCCAATCGCAAACAGAAGCGAAGCACAATCACGTAAAAACCGATTAGTGTAAAATCGATTTGTGACAAGCTTCAGAAAAGAATTTTACAAGCATTCTCTAAAAAGCAGTTGTGTCAAAAATCAGTCTGAAAAAAATACGAAAAAAAACTAATAGACTAAAACGTTCCAATCGCAAAAAGAAGCGAAGCACAATCACGTAAAAACCGATTAGTGCAAAATCGATTTGTGACAAGCTTCAGAAAAGAATTTTACAAGCATTCTCTCAAAAACTATTGTGTCAAAAATCAGTCTGAAAAAAATCGAAAAAAAACTAATCGACTAAAACGTTCCAATCGCAAACAGAAGCGAAGCACAATCACGTAAAAAACCGATTAGTGTAAAATCGATTTGTGACAAGCTTCAGAAAAGAATTTTACAAGATGTTCTCAAAAGCAGTTGTGTCAAAAATCAGTCTGAAAAAAATCGAAAAAAAACTAATCGACTAAAACGTTCCAATCGCAAACAGAAGCGAAGCACAATCACGTAAAAAACCGATTAGTGTAAAATCGATTTGTGACAAGCTTCAGAAAAGAATTTTACAAGCATTCTCTAAAAAGCAGTTGTGTCAAAAATCAGTCTGAAAAAAATCGAAAAAAAACTAATCGACTAAACGTTCCAATCGCAAACAGAAGCGAAGCACAATCACGTAAAACCGATTAGTGTAAAATCGATTTGTGAAAGCTTCAGAAAAGAATTTTACAAGATTCTCAAAAACTATTGTGTCAAAAATCAGTCTGAAAAAAATCGAAAAAAAACTAATCGACTAAAACGTTCCAATCGCAAACAGAAGCGAAGCACAATCACGTAAAAACCGATTAGTGTAAATCGATTTGTGACAAGCTTCAGAAAGAATTTTACAAGCATTCTCTAAAAGCAGTTGTGTCAAAATCAGTCTGAAAAATCGAAAAAACTAATCGACTAAAACGTTCCAATCGCAAACAGAAGCGAAGCACAATCACGTAAAAAACCGATTAGTGTAAAATCGATTTGTGAAAAGCTTCAGAAAAGAATTTTACAAGGATGTTCTCAAAAGCTATTGTGTCAAAAATCAGTCTGAAAAAAATCGAAAAAAAACTAATCGACTAAAACGTTCCAATCGCAAACAGAAGCGAAGCACAATCACGTAAAAAGCCGATTAGTGTAAAATCGATTTGTGACAAGCTTCAGAAAAGAATTTTACAAGCATTCTCTAAAAAGCAGTTGTGTCAAAAATCAGTCTGAAAAAAATCGAAAAAAAACTAATCGACTAAAACGTTCCAATCGCAAACAGAAGCGAAGCACAATCACGTAAAAAACCGATTAGTGTAAAATCGATTTGTGACAAGCTTCAGAAAAGAATTTTACAAGGATGTTCTCAAAAGCAGTTGTGTCAAAAATCAGTCTGAAAAAAATCGAAAAAAAACTAATCGACTAAAACGTTCCAATCGCAAACAGAAGCGAAGCACAATCACGTAAAACCGATTAGTGTAAAATCGATTTGTGACAAGCTTCAGAAAAGAATTTTATAAGCATTCTCTCAAAAACAATTGTGTCAAAAATCAGTCTGAAAAAAATCGAAAAAAAACTAATCGACTAAAACGTTCCAATCGCAAACAGAAGCGAAGCACAATCACGTAAAACCGATTAGTGTAAAATCGATTTGTGACAAGCTTCAGAAAAGAATTTTACAAGCATTCTCTAAAAAGCAGTTGTGTCAAAAATCAGTCTGAAAAAAATCGAAAAAAAACTAATCGACTAAAACGTTCCAATCGCAAACAGAAGCGAAGCACAATCACGTAAAAACCGATTAGTGTAAAATCGATTTGTGACAAGCTTCAGAAAAGAATTTTACAAGCATTCTCTAAAAAGCAGTTGTGTCAAAAATCAGTCTGAAAAAAATCGAAAAAAACTAATCGACTAAAACGTTCCAATCGCAAACAGAAGCGAAGCACAATCACGTAAAAACCGATTAGTGTAAAATCGATTTGTGACAAGCTTCAGAAAAGAATTTTACAAGCATTCTCTAAAAAGCAGTTGTGTCAAAAATCAGTCTGAAAAAAATCGAAAAAAAACTAATCGACTAAAACGTTCCAATCGCAAACAGAAGCGAAGCACAATCACGTAAAAAACCGATTAGTGTAAAATCGATTTGTGACAAGCTTCAGAAAAGAATTTTACAAGGATGTTCTCAAAAGCTATTGTGTCAAAAATCAGTCTGAAAAAAATCGAAAAAAAACTAATCGACTAAAACGTTCCAATCGCAAACAGAAGCGAAGCACAATCACGTAAAACCGATTAGTGTAAAATCGATTTGTGACAAGCTTCAGAAAAGAATTTTACAAGCATTCTCTAAAAAGCAGTTGTGTCAAAAATCAGTCTGAAAAAAATCGAAAAAAAACTAATCGACTAAAACGTTCCAATCGCAAACAGAAGCGAAGCACAATCACGTAAAAACCGATTAGTGTAAAATCGATTTGTGACAAGCTTCAGAAAAGAATTTTACAAGCATTCTCTCAAAAGCAGTTGTGTCAAAAATCAGTCTGAAAAAATCGAAAAAAACTAATCGACTAAAACGTTCCAATCGCAAACAGAAGCGAAGCACAATCACGTAAAAACCGATTAGTGTAAAATCGATTTGTGACAAGCTTCAGAAAAGAATTTTACAAGCATTCTCTAAAAAGCAGTTGTGTCAAAAATCAGTCTGAAAAAAATCGAAAAAAACCTAATCGACTAAAACGTTCCAATCGCAAACAGAAGCGAAGCACAATCACGTAAAACCGATTAGTGTAAAATCGATTTGTGAAAAGCTTCAGAAAAGAATTTTACAAGGATGTTCTCAAAAGCAATTGTGTCAAAAATCAGTCTGAAAAAAATCGAAAAAAAACTAATCGACTAAAACGTTCCAATCGCAAACAGAAGCGAAGCACAATCACGTAAAAAACCGATTAGTGTAAAATCGATTTGTGACAAGCTTCAGAAAAGAATTTTACAAGCATTCTCTCAAAAACATTGTGTCAAAAATCAGTCTGAAAAAAATCGAAAAAACTAATCGACTAAAACGTTCCAATCGCAAACAGAAGCGAAGCACAATCACGTAAAAACCGATTAGTGTAAAATCGATTTGTGAAAAGCTTCAGAAAGAATTTTACAAGCATTCTCTAAAAGCAGTTGTGTCAAAATCAGTCTGAAAAAAACTCGAAAAAAAACTAATCGACTAAAACGTTCCAATCGCAAACAGAAGCGAAGCACAATCACGTAGAAAACCGATTAGTGTAAAATCGATTTGTGAAAAGCTTCAGAAAAGAATTTTACAAGGATTTGCTCAAAAGCTATTGTGTCAAAAATCAGTCTGAAAAAAATCGAAAAAAAACTAATCGACTAAAACGTTCCAATCGCAAACAGAAGCGAAGCACAATCACGTAAAAAACCGATTAGTGTAAAATCGATTTGTGACAAGCTTCAGAAAAGAATTTTACAAGCATTCTCTAAAAAGCAGTTGTGTCAAAAATCAGTCTGAAAAAAATCGAAAAAAAACTAATCGACTAAAACGTTCCAATCGCAAACAGAAGCGAAGCACAATCACGTAAAAACCGATTAGTGTAAAATCGATTTGTGACAAGCTTCAGAAAAGAATTTTACAAGCATTCTCTAAAAAGCAGTTGTGTCAAAAATCAGTCTGAAAAAATCGAAAAAACTAATCGACTAAAACGTTCCAATCGCAAACAGAAGCGAAGCACAATCACGTAAAAACCCGATTAGTGTAAAATCGATTTGTGAAAGCTTCAGAAAGAATTTTACAAGGATGTTCTCAAAAGCAATTGTGTCAAAAATCAGTCTGAAAAAAATCGAAAAAAAACTAATCGACTAAAACGTTCCAATCGCAAACAGAAACGAAGCACAATCACGTAAAAACCGATTAGTGCAAAATCGATTTGTGAAAAGCTTCAGAAAAGAATTTTACAAGGATTCTCTCAAAAGCACTTGTGTCAAAAATCAGTCTGAAAAAAATCGAAAAAAAACTAATCGACGAAAACGTTCCAATCGCAAACAGAAGCGAAAGCACAATCACGTAAAACCGATTAGTGTAAAATCGATTTGTGACAAGCTTCAGAAAAGAATTTTACAAGCATTCTCTAAAAAGCAGTTGTGTCAAAAATCAGTCTGAAAAAAATCGAAAAAAAACTAATCGACTAAAACGTTCCAATCGCAAACAGAAGCGAAGCACAATCACGTAAAACCGATTAGTGTAAATCGATTTGTGACAAGCTTCAGAAAAGAATTTTACAAGGATGTTCTCAAAAGCTATTGTGTCAAAAATCAGTCTGAAAAAAATCGAAAAAAAACTAATCGACTAAAACGTTCCAATCGCAAACAGAAGCGAAGCACAATCACGTAAAAACCGATTAGTGTAAAATCGATTTGTGACAAGCTTCAGAAAAGAATTTTACAAGCATTCTCTCAAAACCAATTGTGTCAAAAATCAGTCTGAAAAAAATCGAAAAAAAACTAATCGACTAAAACGTTCCAATCGCAAACAGAAGCGAAGCACAATCACGTAAAAAACCGATTAGTGTAAAATCGATTTGTGAAAAGCTTCAGAAAAGAATTTTACAAGGATGTTCTCAAAAGCAATTGTGTCAAAAATCAGTCTGAAAAAAATCGAAAAAAAACTAATCGACTAAACGTTCCAATCGCAAACAGAAGCGAAGCACAATCACGTAAAAACCGATTAGTGTAAAATCGATTTGTGACAAGCTTCAGAAAAGAATTTTACAAGCATTCTCTAAAAAGCAGTTGTGTCAAAAATCAGTCTGAAAAAAATCGAAAAAAAACTAATCGACTAAAACGTTCCA
>NW_024706100.1:0-15142 GCF_018977255.1 Callorhinchus milii | reverse complement strand
AATCGCTAAGGCTCATGGACTTGTTCTACATCAACAAGTTTCTGCTTGAAAGCCAAGGCCTCGAGCAGAGAGCCCAGCAGAGCGAGGACGTACCTGAGTGAGGACGGAACAGAGTGGGAATTCTGTGCAGGAATTTGGTGAGAGTGGGAATTGTTCAGCGAAAGAGATGCCAGAGAGCAAGAGAAAAGTCTTGAGAGACTCCAGGTAATGAGAGTAATAAGAGACTCCAGCAGCAGATTAACCTGGTAAGAGAGAGTGAGTCAGTGTGAGAGGGTATATGTCTCTCTTTATGTGTGTGTCTCTCTGTCTGTGTGTCTCTGTGTGAATGTCTCTCTCTGTGTATATGTCTGTGTGTGTTTGTGTGTGTGTGTATCTCTGTGTGTGTGTGTCTCTCTCTATGTGTCTGTGTGTGTGTGTGTGTGTTTCTGTGTGTCTCTGTGTTTGTGTCCCTCTGTGTGTCACTGTGTTTGTGTCTCTGTGTGTCTCCCTGTGTGTCTCTGTGTGTCTCTGTGTATCTCTCTGTGTGTGTCTCTCTGTGTGTCTCTGTGTGTCTCTCTGTGTGTCTCTGTGTGTCTGTGTCGTGGTGTCTGTTATCTCACAGATCCGATCGATTTCAAGAACTTCTCACTCGTCTACAAATCGGTGGCCACTCGAGTCGTGACCTGAAGATGGGGAAGGAGGGGGCGAGGGGTTGAGGGGGAGAGTTCCAGAGTTTCGGGTGTAGTGGCTGAAGGCGCGAGGATTCCAGCCGTGTGTCTGTGTGTGTATCTATCTGTGTATTTTTTTGTGTGTGTGTTTCTGTGTGTGTGTATGTGTTTGTCTGTGTGTCTGCCTGAGGGTGTCTGTCTATGTGTGTCTGTGTGTGTATCTGTCTGGATGTATTTGTGTGTGTCTGTCTCTGTGTGAGCGCATCTGTGTGTGTGTGTGTCTGTTTGTGTGTGTGTGTGTCTGTGTCTGTATAAGTCTGTGTGTGTCTGTATGTGTATATATATGTCTATGTGTGTGTTTGTGTGCGTGTGCGTCTCTGGTGTGTGCATCTGTGTCTGTGTGTCTGTTTGTGTGACATTCTCCCAACGTGAAATGCGCTATAAAAATGTAATTTTGTTTTTGTTGTTCTGTGTATGTGTGTGTGTCTGTATGGTGTGTGTGTGTCTGTATGGTGTGTGTGTGGCTGTATGGTGTGTGTGTGTCTGTGTGTGTGTGCGTGTGCCTCTGTGGGTGTGCGTCTGTGTGCGCACATGTCTGTGTGTGTGCATCTGTGTGTTTGCGGGTCTGTGTGGGTCTGTATGTGTACGACTGTGTGAGTGTGGGTGTGCCTGCGTGTGTGTGTCTGCGAGTGTCTGTGTGTGTGTCTCTGTGTCTGTAGGTATGTGTTTGTGTGCGTGTCTGTGTGTTCTGTGTATGTGTGTGTGTCACTGTGCTTTTATGTGTGTCTGTCTGTGTATGTTTGTGCATGACTGTGTGTATGTCTGTGTGTGTGTCTCTGAGTGTGTTTCTGTGTGTGTCTGCATGTGCGTGTGTATGTCTGTGTTTGTATGTCTGTGTGTGTGTTTCTGTGTGTGTGTATATCTGTGTGCGTCTGTTTCTGCATATGTGTGTGTGTGTATGTGTGTGTCTGTTTGAGGGTGTCTGTCTATGTGTGAATGTGTGTGTATATCTGTCTGGGTGTATATGTGTGCTCCTGTCTCTGTGTGTGCGCATTTGTGTGTGTATGCGCGTCTGTGTGCGTGTGTGTGTCTGTCTATATATCTGTGTGTGTCTGTATGTGTATATGTATGTCTGTGTGTGTGTATGTGTATGTGCGCGTCTCTGGTATGTGCATCTGTGTCCGTGTGTCTGTGTGTGTGTGTCTGTGTGTGTGACATTCTCCCGACGTGAAATGCGCTATAAAAATGTAATTTTGTTGCTGTTGTTCTGTGTATGTGTGTGTGTCTGTATGGTGTGTGTGTGTGTGTGTGTATGTGTGACAGTATGGTGTATGTGTGTGTCTGTATGGTGTGTGTGTCTATATGGTGTGTGTGTGTGTGTCTCTGTGGGTGTGCGTCTGTATGCGCACGCGTCTGTGTGTGTGCATCTGTGTGTTTGCGGGTCTGTGTGCGTGTGTGTGTCTGTCTGTGTGTGTGTCTGTCTGTGTGTGTGTCTGTCTGGGTGTGTATGCGTGTCTGCGTGTGTGAGCGTCTGCAAGTGTGTGTGTGTCTGCATCTGTGTGTATGTCTGTTTGTGTGTGTCTCCGTCTGTGTGTGTGTGTCTGTATGGTGTGTTTCTCTGTATGTGTGTCTGTCGGTGTGTGCATGTATGTCTGTGTGTGTGTATGTCTGTGTCTGTATAAGTCTGTGTGTGTCTGTATGTGTATATATATGTCTATGTGTGTGTTTGTGTGTGTGTGCGTCTCTGGTGTGTGCATCTGTGTCTGTGTGTCTGTTTCTGTGACATTCTCCCGACGTGAAATGCACTGTAAAAATGTAATTTTGTTGTTGTTGTTCTGTGCATATGTGTGTGTGTCTGTATGGTGTGTGTGTGTGTGTGACTGTATGGTGTGTGTGTGTGTCTGTATGTTGTGTGTGACAGTATGGTGTGTGTGTGTGTGTCTGTATGGTGTGTGTGTGTCTATATGGTGTGTGTGTGTGACTGTATGGTGTGTGTGCGTGTGTCTCTGTGGGTGTGCGTCTGTGTGCGCACGCGTCTGTGTGTGTGCATCTGTGTGTTTGCGGGTCTGTGTGTGTCTGTATGTGTGCGACGGTGTGAGTGTGGGTGTGCCTGTGTGTGTGTCTCTGTCTCTGTGTGTCTCTGTGTGTCTTTGTGTGTGTGTGTCTCTGTGTGTGTGTTTCTCTGTGTGTGTGTCTCTGTGTGTCTGTCTCTGTCTCTGTGTTTCTCTGTGTGTGTGTCTCTGTGTGTTTCTCTGTGTGTCTCTGTCTGTGTGTCTCTCTGTGTGTCTCTGTGTGTCTTTGTGTGTGTCTGTCTCTGTCTCTGTGTTTCTCTGTGTGTGTGTCTCTGTGTGTTTCTCTGTGTGTCTCTGTGTGTCTTTGTGTGTCTCTGTGTGTCTCTCTCTGTGTGTGTCTCTGTGTGTCTCTCTGTGTGTCTCTGTGTGTCTTTGGGTGTGTGTGTCTCTGTGTGTCTCTGTGTGTCTCTGTCTGTGTGTCTCTGTCTGTGTGTCTCTCTGTGTGTCTCTGTGTGTCTCTGTGTGTCTCTGTGTCTCTCTGTGTGTGTCTCTCTGTGTGTCTGTGTCGTGGTGTCTGTTGTCTCACAGATCAGATCGAGTTCAAGAACCTCTCACTTGTCTACAAATCGGTGGCCACTCGAGTCGTGACCTGAAGATGGGGAAGGAGGGGGCGAGGGGTTGAGGGGAGAGTTCCAGAGTTTCGGGTGTAGTGGCTGAAGGCGCGAGGATTCCAGCCGTGTGTGTGTGTGTCTGTGTGTCTGTCTGAGGGTATCAGTCTATGTGTGTCTGTGTGTGTGTCTGTCTGGGTGTATATGTGTGTGCCTGTCTCTGTGTGTGCGCATCTGTGTGTGGTCTCAAAACCTTTCTCTTTGACCGAGCCTTCAGCTCTCCTCTCGACTCTCTTCCCCCTCCTCGCTCCCTCCCTCCCCTCCCCTCACCCTGACCATTTCCCCCCTCCTCGCTGCCTCCCTTCCCTCCCCTCACCCTGACCATTTCCCCCTCCTCGCTCCCTCCCTTCCCTCCCTCACCCTGACCATTTCCCCCCTCCTCGCTCCCTCCCTTCCCTCCCCTCACCCTGACCATTTCCCCCCAATGCTCGGGTCATGACCCAACTGTGCAGCGCCTTGGGACGTCCTCCTGACGTGAAAGGCGCTTTATAAATGGAATCTTGTTGTTGTTGTTGTTGCATGCGCGTCTGTGTGCGTGTGTGTCTGTCTGTGTGTGTGTGTCTGTATGGTGTGTTTCTCTGTATGTGTGTCTGTCGGTGTGTGCATGTATGTCTGTGTGTGTGTATGTCTGTGTCTGTATAAGTCTGTGTGTGTCTGTATGTGTGTATATAGGTCTATGTGTGTGTGTGTGTGTGTGTGTGTGCGTCTCTGGTGTGTGCATCTGTGTCTGTGTGTCTGTTTCTGTGACATTCTCCCGACGTGAAATGCACTGTAAAAATGTAATTTTGTTGTTGTTGTTCTGTGTATGTGTGTGTGTGTCTGTATGGTGTGTGTGTGTGTGTGTGTGTGTGTGTGTGTGTGTGTGACTGTATGGTGTGTGTGTGTCTGTATGTTGTGTGTGACAGTATGGTGTGTGTGTGTGTGTGTGTGTGTCTATATGGTGTGTGTGTGTGTGTGTGTGACTGTATGGTGTGTGTGCGTGTGTCTCTGTGGGTGTGCGTCTGTATGCGCACGTGTCTGTGTGTGTGCATCTGTGTGTTTGCGGGTCTGTGTGTGTCTGTATGTGTGCGACGGTGTGAGTGTGGGTGTGCCTGTGTGTGTGTCTCTGTCTCTGTGTGTCTCTGTGTGTCTTTGTGTGTGTGTGTCTCTGTGTGTGTGTTTCTCTGTGTGTGTGTCTCTGTGTGTCTGTCTCTGTCTCTGTGTTTCTCTGTGTGTGTGTCTCTGTGTGTCTCTGTGTGTCTCTGTCTGTGTGTCTCTCTGTGTGTCTCTGTGTGTCTCTGTGTGTCTTTGTGTGTGTGTGTCTCTGTGTGTCTCTGTGTGTCTCTCTCTGTGTGTGTCTCTCTGTGTCTCTCTGTGTGTCTCTCTGTGTGTCTCTGTGTGTCTCTGTGTGTCTCTGTCTGTGTGTCTCTCTGTGTGTCTCTGTGTGTCTCTGTGTGTCTTTGTGTGTGTGTGTCTCTGTGTGTCTCTGTGTGTCTCTCTGTGTGTGTCTCTCTGTGTCTCTCTGTGTGTCTCTGTGTGTTTCTCTGTGTGTCTCTGTGTGTCTCTGTGTGTCTCTGTGTGTGTGTCTCTGTGTGTCTCTGTGTGTGTGTGTCTCTGTGTGTCTGTGTCGTGGTGTCTGTTATCTCACAGATCCGATCGATTTCAAGAACCTCTCACTTGTCTACAAATCGGTGGCCACTCGAGTCGCGACCTGAAGATGGGGAAGGAGGGGGCGAGGGGTTGAGGGGGAGAGTTCCAGAGTTTCGGGTGTAGTGGCTGAAGGCGCGAGGATTCCAGCCGTGTGGGTGTGTCTGTGTGTCTGTCTGAGGGTATCAGTCTATGTGTGTCTGTGTGTGTATCTGTCTGGGTGTATATGTGTGTGCCTGTCTCTGTGTGTGCGCATCTGTGTGTGGTCTCAAAACCTTTCTCTTTGACCGAGCCTTCAGCTCCCCCTCTCGACTCTCTTCCCCCTCCTCGCTCCCTCCCTTCCCTCCCCTCACCCTGACCATTTCCCCCCTCCTCGCTCCCTCCCTTCCCTCCCCTCACCCTGACCATTTCCCCCCTCCTCGCTCCATCCCTCCCTTCCCCTCACCCTGACCATTTCCCCCCTCCTCGCTCCCTCCCTTCCCTCCCTTCACCCTGACCATTTCCCCCCTCCTCGCTCCCTCCCTTCCCTCCCCTCACCCTGACCATTTCCCCCCTCCTCGCTCCCTCCCTTCCCTCCCCTCACCCTGACCATTTCCCCCCTCCTCGCTCCCTCCCTTCCCTCCCCTCACCCTGACCATTTCGCCCCAATGCTCGGGTCATGACCCAACTGTGCAGCGCCTTGGGACGTCCTCCTGACGTGAAAGGCGCTTTATAAATGGAATCTTGTTGTTGTTGTTGTTGCATGCGCGTCTGTGTGCGTGTGTGTCTGTCTGTGTGTGTGTGTCTGTCTGTGTGTGTGTCTGTCTGGGTGTGTATGCGTGTATGCGTGTCTGCGTATGTGAGCGTCTGTGTGCGTGACATACTCCCGACGTGAAATGCGCTATAAAAATGTAATTTTGTTGTTGTTGTTCTGTGTATGTGTGTGTGTCTGTATGGTGTGTGTGTGTCTGTATGGTGTGTGTGTGTCTATATGGTGTGTGTGTCTATATGGTGTGTGTGTGTGTGTCTCTGTGGGTGTGCGTCTGTGTGTGTGCATCTGTGTGTTTGCGGGTCTGTGTGGGTCTGTATGTGTGCGACAGTGTGAGTGTGGGTGTGCCTGTGTGTGTGTGTCTGCGAGTGTCTGTGTGTGTGTGTCTCTGTGTCTGTAGGTATGTACGTGTGTGTGTATGCGTGTGTGTGTGTACATGTGTGTGCGTGTGTTTCTATGTGTGTATGTCTGTGTCTGTTTGTGTGTACGTGTATCTGTGTGTGTATGTCTGTGTGTGTGTACGTGTGTGTGTGCGTGTGCGTGTGTTTCTATTTGTGTGTGTACGTGTGCTTGTACGTCTGTTTATGTGTGTACGTGTGTGTGTGTGTGTGTTTCTCTGTGTGTGTGTGTCTCTCTGTGTGTGTGTGTGTGTGTCTCTCTCTGTGTGTCTGGTGCTGATCAGTGGCCACGGGCTTCAGCCACTCGAGGAGCCCCTGAAGATGGGGTCGGAGGGGACAAGTGTTGGGGAGAGAGTTCCAGAGTTTCGGGGCATAATGGCTGAAAGCGCGGCCGGCGCTGGGGGAGCGGAGGGTACGGGGATTTCCCCCCTCACTGTCCCGTTGCAGCTCGTGTTCAAACTGGAGCAGGAGGAGGACATGAAGGAGCAGGAGGAGGAGCGCAGTGATTTCTACCAGAACCACAACATGGACGGAGACGGCATTTGGATGAGATATTGAACTGTCTGTTATGGAACATCATAAACGTGGCAATGGTTTCCC
The DNA here is from genome assembly GCF_018977255.1 of Callorhinchus milii. Lineage (NCBI taxonomy): Eukaryota > Metazoa > Chordata > Chondrichthyes > Chimaeriformes > Callorhinchidae > Callorhinchus > Callorhinchus milii. Next base: position 8,443 of record NW_024706100.1, on the reverse strand, counting down.
TCTCTCTCTCTCTCTCTATCTCTCACTCTCTCTATCACTCTCTCTCTCTCACCCCCTCTCTCTCTCTCTCTCTCTCTCACCCTCTGAGTGGAGGGGGATCCACTAAGGTTGAGCCGGGACTCGATCCCCAAACCAGTTGAGATGCTGTGATGGGCTGACGTTGGGGAAGTTTGCAATCAAATGGGCCCAAAGGCCTTTTCCTCCCGAATCTCTCTGGTGATGTCTTGTGTGGTAACTCGGCCTTATCCTCTTTCAGGCGGTGCAGACAAGGATTTCTATTTCCAGATGGAAAAGGTTCCTGTGGAGTCCTGTGGTGTAGTGGTTAGAGCACTCGCCCCGCAAGCCAGAGGACCAGGGTTGGATTCCTGGGCACCGCCAAACCTGAGCCAAGTTTCACTGCAGGTTTGAAACATTTGAGATCAACAGATTTGAAGAGTTTGACATCAACGGCGTTAATGAGAGACTCCAACAGCTGATTAACCCGGTAAGGGAGTGGGAGTCAGTGTGGGAGTGTGTGGGTGTCTGTCTGTGTGTGTGTACTTCTGTGTGTGTGTGTGTCTCCGTTTACATCTTATTTTGTGTGTGTCTCTCTCTCTATTTCTATCGCTCTCTATTTCTCTCTATGTGTGTCTCTCTCTACATGTGTGTCAGTGTCAGAGGGTATATGTCTCCCTTTATGTGTGTGTGTCTCTCTCTGTCTCTGTGTCTCTGTGTGAATGTCTCTCCGTATGTATGTCTATCTGTGTGTGTGTATCTCTCCTTTTTCCGTGTCTCTGTGTGTGTGTCTCTCTCTCTGTAACTGTCTTTATTTCTGTTATCTCACAGATCAGATCGATTTCAAGAACCTCTCACTTGTCTACAAATCGGTGGCCACTCGAGTCGCGACCTGAAGATGGGGAAGGAGGGGGCGAGGGGTTGAGGGGGTGAGTTCCAGAGTTTCGGGTGTAGTGGCTGAAGGCACGAGGATTCCAGCCGTGTGGGTGTGTGTGTGTGTGTGCGTCTGTGTGTGTATACCTGTGTGTCTGTGTGTGTGAGTGTGTCTATGCCCTGTCAGTGTGTGTCTGGGTGTCTGTCAGTGTGTGTCTGGGTGTGTGTGGGTTGGGTTTGGGTGTGAAGACCCTCGTGGACAGTGGCTGAAGGTTTGCCCAACAATAGATTGGTTTGGGTTCAGTCGGGTGGAATTTTGATCAAGTTTGTCCTGTGTTTGCAGTCGGTGTTTCTAACATGACATTGAACAGACTGGTGTCTGGGACCAAAAAGGGAGAAAGAGGCAGAGATTTGGGGTTATATCGGAGAAGAGAGAATGGACTCACTCCCCACAGCCAATCTGGAGGGAAGAGGGATAGAGTCCAACCAACATGGATCACTGCACGTTAACAAGACAATTCCTACATCAAAGCCCCACATTGATCCCATCAACCCATTGGGTGAACTTTACTAACCTGTCGTCAGCATTCATTTGATTTGATGAAATGTCATTTTTTTACTCATTTGTATGAATAAATATCAATTGATTGAAGAATTTGTGTTGGTCCTGACTTCACCCCCAGGGTCACAAGTTTATTTAGCCCTTACAGTCCCTGGAGACCCCTCGGCAAAGCCATCAATGTGTCACCTTGGGGCCAGATCAGCGACAGGGAGACCCCACTTACCTTCCCCCCAACCCCAAGGAGGACAGTCAAACACAGCGTAATACAGTCACTACACTGTAAAAAATCTATCAAGCGCTTTGAGAATTGCGGTATTGAATGAAAGATTGTTATATTTGTTCAAATTCAAACCTTCCTGAAGATGTTTTATGGCCGAGGCCATTTAATCATTGATTGCAGGAACATCACAGGACGAGACAGATTTAAAACTGGGTTAGCGGAGGACTGGGGGTTCCTGAGAGTGGATTTGATGCTCATTCATTAGTGAAGAGCTGTTTGTGTTCAGCCTGGTGTCCGCCACATTCATCACATTGGCCTTGAGAATATCCAACCAGACTGACATCCACATGTTTGTCTGCAAACGCAGTCACTACACTTTACAGTAAAACCCTGTGAAGCGCTTTGAGACGGTTTCACAGCATAATGAGTCCCGGCATCAAATGGAAGAATTATGTTTCCTGTTAATTCCCATCATTTAGGGAGAGCAAAGTCTCTGTTTCTCTCATTGTCCCTTTCTATATCTGTGTCTGTCTGTCTGTCTGTCTGTCTGTCTGTCTGTCTGTCTGTCTGTCTGTCTGTCTGTCTGTCTGTCTGTCTGTCTGTCTGTCTGTCTGTCTGTCTGTCTGTCTGTCTGTCTGTCTGTCTGTCTGTCTGTCTCTGTCTGTCTGTCTGTCTGTCTGTCTGTCTGTCTGTCTGTCTGTCTGTCTGTCTGTCTGTCTGTCTGTCTGTCTGTATTTCCCTCTATGTATATATATATATATGCTCATCTATCTCATAGGAACATAAGAACATAAGAATTAGGAGCAGGAGTAGGCCATTCAGCCCCTCGAGCCTGTGCTCCGCCATTCAATAAGATCATGGCTGATCTTCTGACCTAACTCTGATTACCCGCCCTATCCCCATATCCCCTAATCCCTCTGTTTTTCAAGAATCTCTCAGTCTCAGCCTTGAAGCTGTTCAAGGACTGACATCTACAGCCTTCTGGGGAGTGAATTCCATAAGTTCACTGCCCTCTGAGTGAAGAAATGTTTCCTCTGTTCTAAAAGGCTGACCCTTAGTTTTCAGACTGTGACCCCTGGTTATAGATTCTCCCACCGGGGAAACAGTCCCTCTGTGTCTACTTTATCAGCCCTTTAAGAATCTTATAAGTTTCAATAAGATCTCCCCTAATTCTTCTGTACTCTGGAGAATACAGCCCGAGTTTATTCAGCCTCTCACAGGTCAGTCCCCTCATCCCAGGCACTAACCGAGTGAATCTACGCTGCACCCCCTCGAGGGCAAGTGTGTCCTTTTTTAAATAAGGAAACCAAAACTGCACACAGTACTCTCGGTGCGGTCTCACCAAAGCCCTATACAGTTGCAGCGAGACTTCCCTACTCTTATACTCTAAACCTTTTGCAATGAACGCTAACTGCCGTTCGCCTTCTTAGTTGCTGAGCACTGCAAACTAACTTTTTGGGACTGGTGTACAAGGACACGCAAATCCCTTTGAATACTAACACTATCTAACTTCTCCCCTTCCAGAAAATAATCTGTTCTTTTATTCTTGCTACCGAGGTGAATAATTTCACAGTTACTAACATTGAATTCCATCTGCCACCTACTTGCCCACTCCCCGAGCCTATCTATATCCCGTTGCAATCTTTTTGCATCATCCCGAGAGCTCACTCTGCTGCCGAGTTTAGTATCATCCGCGAATTTAGACACATTACATTCAATGTCCTCGTCCAGATCATTGATGTAAATGGTAAATAGCTGAGGCCGAGGCACTGATCCTTGTGGCACTCCACTAGTCACATCTCCTGCCAATTCGAGAATGATCCGTTTATCACTACTCTCTGCTTTCTACCCGATAGCCACTCCTCTATCCATGTTAATATTTTCCCATTAATCCCGTGGGCCTTGATCTTGAGTAACAGCCTTTTGTGTGGCACCTTGTCAAATGCCTTCCTAAAATCCAAATATACCACATCTACTGGTTCCCCCTAATCCAACTACTGGGTACATCCTCAAACAATTCTAAAAGGTTAGTCGAGCATGACTTCCCTTTTGTAAAGCCATGTTGACTCCGACATCCCCTCTATAATGTGGGGCCCAGAGCTGCACACAGTGCAGTAAGTGCGGTCAAACCGCGGTTCTATAGCAGTTCACCATCACTTCCCTGGTTTCCCTTTCTATCTCTGTAGAAATGAACCCCAAACCCTGGTTTGCCTTTTTATGGCCTTATTAACCTGCGTTGCTCCTTTTAGTGAATTGTGGATGTGTAGCCCCCGGTCCCTTTGCTCCTCTCCCCCATTAGGTTTCTATTTTCCAGGATGTACGTGACTTCCTTATTCCTTCTGCCAACATGTACCGCCTCAGACTTTTCTACATGGAAATGCATTTGCCATTTAAATACCCACTCAGTAAGTTTAATAATAATAACAATAATAATAATCCTTGTATTTGATATAGTGCTTTTCACATCTTCTGGACATCTCAAAGCCCTTCACAGAATAGACGGTAAAGTGAATTGAATAGTATGTTTGTGGGTGAAATGTGGGAACCAATTGTGCACAACAGTGTCCCACAAACAGTCGTGGGTTGAAATGGCCAATTTATTATTTCTTTGAGGGGTTATTATCAGGTGTGTGGAGTAAGGACTCCCCGTAGCTTAGGTTAGGGTAGAAGATCAGCCGTGATCTTATTAAATGGCGGGGCAGGCTGGAGGGGCTGAATGGCCTACTCCTGCTCCTACGTCTTATGGTCTGATGGCTTGAGGACCCCACACAGTGACTTGGGTTAGTGCCGGAGGTTAACAGCTAAACCCCATTGGTGGCCATGGAGATTACCACCGAGGGTTGGTTCCGTGCTGACTTCCTGTTGCCAGGTATGTCACCTTGAAGCCCGTTGGGGTCTAAGGAGACCCCACGTCCCCCTCCCCCCCTCCCCCCCAGCAGGCACATGGTTTCCCAGGTTCTGCCCTTATTTGGTAACCAACCTGGTGGCTAACTTGCTCGGTAATGCTCCCATTGTTTGGTACCCAATACAGCTGCTGGTCACCAGTTTGGGGCTTGTGTTGCTGACACGGCTCGACAACAGGTTTGGTCGCCAGATGTTGTTCATGAGCCACATATAGAGAGAGACCCATCACTGGGCTTGAGATCCATGGATGTCCCTCAACTTGGAGATTGCTGTGTGTGGGATGGGATGTGTGGCCTCTTAACAGAGTCGCTTTCTCACTCCATCTCTCTCTCTCTCTCACTCTCTCTGTCTGCCTCTCTCTCTCTCTGTCTCTCTCTCTTGCTCTCTCTCTGGCTCTCACTCTCACTCTCTCTCTCTCTCTGGCTCTCTCTCTAGCTCTCACTCTCTCTCTGGCTCTCTCTCTCGCTGTCTCTCTGTCTCTCTCTCTCTGTCTCTCTCTGGTTCTCTGGCTCACTCTGTCACTTGAGCTCTCTATCTCTCTCTCTCGCTCTCTCTCTGGTTCTCTCTCTCGCTCTCTCACTTGAGCTCACTCTCTCTCTCTCTCTGGCTCTCTCTGTTGCTCTCTGTCGCTAACTCCATCCAGAATTCTGGGTTGTCCTGGAATTGGTCAACTGTTGATGAAAGAAAAATCGCAAATGGACTTGTTCTCCTTCAAGAAAGTTTCTGCTTGAAAGTCAAGGCCTCGAGCAGAGAGCCCAGCAGAGCGAGGACGTACCTGAGTGAGGACGGGACAGAGTGGGAATTCTGTGCAGGAATTTGGTGAGAGTGGGAATTCTTTAGCGAAAGAGATGCCAGAGAGCAAGAGAGAAGTCTTGAGAGACTCCAGGTAATGAGAGTAATGAGAGACTCCAGCAGCAGATTAACCTGGTAAGAGAGAGTGCGTCAGTGTGAGAGGGTATATGTCTCCCTTTATGTGTGTGTGTCTCTCTGTCTGTGTGTCTCTGTGTGAATGTCTCTCTGTATGTATGTCTATCTGTGTGTGTGTGTCTCTGTGTGTCTCTGTGTCTCTCTGTGTGTCTCTGTCGTGGTGTCTGTTATCTCACAGATCAGATCGGGTTCAAGAACCTCTCACTTGTCTACAAATCGGTGGCCACTCGAGTCATGACCTGAAGATGGGGAAGGAGGGGGCGAGGGGTTGAGGGAGAGAGTTCCAGAGTTTCGAGGTGTAGTGGCTGAAGGCGCGAGGATTCCAGCCGTGTGTCTGTGTGTGTGTCTATCTGTGTCTGCGTCTGTCTGTGAGTGTTTGTGTGTGTGTGTTTCTGTGTGTGTGTGTGTTTCTGTGTGTGTCTGTTTCTGCGGATGTGTGTGTGTATGTGTGTATCTGTCTATGTGTGTGTGTCTGTGTGTGTATCTGTCTGGGTGTGTGTTTGTCGGTGTGCATGTGTGTGTCTGTCTGGGTGTGTATACGTGTCTGTGTGTGTGAGCGTCTGCGTCTGTGTGTGTCTGTTTCTGTGTGTGTATGTGTGTGTCTGTATGTGTGTGTGTGTGTCTCTGTTTCTGTGCATCTGTGTCTGTGTGTGTGTCTGACATTCTTCCGACGTGAAATGCTCTATATAAATGTTATTTTGTTGTCGTTGTTGTTGTTGTGTGTATGTGTCTGTATGTTGTGTGTGTATGTGTGTGTGTGTGTCTATGTGGGTGTGTGTGTCTGTGTCTCTGTGGGTTCGTGTCTGTGTGCGCACACGTCTGTGTGTGCGCATCTGTGTCTGTGTATGTTTGTGTGTGTGTGTGTGCAAACTGTGTGTTTGCGTGTCTGTGGTTCTGTGTATATGCGACTGTGTGAGTGTGTGTGTGTGTGTCTGCGTGTGTGTGTCTGCGCGTCTGTGTTTGTGTCACTGTGTTTGTATGTGTGTGCGGTGAAAACATTTCTTCGCTCAGAGGGCAGTGAATTTGTGGACTTCTCTGTCTGTGTGTGTCTCTGTGTGTGTGTGTGTGTGTGTGTCTCTGTGTGTGTGTGTGTATCTGAGTGTGTGTGTCTCTCTCTGTGTCTCTGCGTGTGTGTCTCTGCGTGTGTGTATCTGTGTGTATGTGTGTCTCTGCGAGTGTGTCTCTGTGTGTGTGTCTCTGTGTGTGTGTGTGTGTGTGTGTCTCTCTGTGTGTGTGTCTGTCTGAGTGTGTATGCAGGTCTGTGTGTGCGTGTGTTTGCATCTGTGTGTGTGCGTGTGTCTGTCTGTGTGTGCCTGCATGTCTGTTTGTGTATGTCTGTGTCTGTATATGTCTGAGCGTGTCTGTATGTCTGTATGTATGTCTGTGTGTGGGTGTGTCTGTGTGTGTGTGACATTCTCCCGACGTAAAATTTGTGATATCAATGTAATTTTGTTGTTGTTGTTCTGTTCTGACCATTTCCCCCCTCCTCGCTCCCTCCCTCCCCTCCCCTCACCCTGACCATTTCGCCCCTCCTCGCTCCCTCCCTCCCCTCCCCTCATCCTGACCATTTCCCCCCTCCTCGCTCCTCCTTCCCTCCCCTCACCCTGACCATTTCCCCCCTCCTCGCTCCCTCCCTCCCCTCCCCTCACCCTGACCATTTCCCCCCTCCTCGCTCCCTCCCTTCCCTCCCCTCACCCTGACCATTTCCCCCCAATGCTCGGTCCTGACCCAACTGTGCAGCGCCTTGGGACGTCCTCCTGACGTGAAAGGCGCTTTATAAATGGAATCTTGTTGTTGTTGTTGTTCACTGTGTTTGTATGTGTGTGCGGTGAAAACATTTCTTCGCTCAGAGGGTAGTGAATTTGTGGAATTCTCTGTCTGTGTGTTTCTCTGTGTGTGTGTGTGTGTGTGTGTGTCTCTCTGTGTGTGTGTCTCTGCGTGTGGGTCTCTGTGTGTGTGTGTGTGTGTGTGTGTCTCTGTGTGTGTATGTCTCTCTGTGTGTGTGTGTCTGTCTGAGTGTGTATGCAGGTCTGTGTGTGAGTGTGTCTGCATCTGTGTGTGTGCATGTGTCTGTCTGTGTGTGCCTGCATGTCTGTGTGTGTCTGTGTGTGTCACTGTGTTTGTATGTGTGTATGTCTGTGTGTGTGTGTGTGTACGTATGTGTGTGTGTGTGTGTGTGTCTCTCTCTGTGTGTCTGGTGCTGATCAGTGGCCACGGGCTTCAGCCACTCGAGGAGCCCCTGAAGATGGGGTCGGAGGGGACAAGTGTTGGGGGAGAGAGTTCCAGAGTTTCGGGGCATAATGGCTGAAAGCGCGGCCGGCGCTGGGGGAGCGGAGGGTACGGGGATTTCCCCCCTCACTGTCCCGTTGCAGCTCGTGTTCAAACTGGAGCAGGAGGAGGACATGAAGGAGCAGGAGGAGGAGCGCAGTGATTTCTACCAGAACCACAACATGGACGGAGACGGCATTTGGATGAGATATTGAACTGTCTGTTATGGAACATCATAAACGTGGCAATGGTTTCCCTCTCTCTCTCTATCTCTCGCTCTCTCTCTCTATCTCTCGCTTTCTTGCTCTCCCTCTCTCTCTCACCCCCTCTCTCTCTCTCTCTCTCTCACCCCCTCTCTCTCTCACCCTCTCAGTGGAGGGGGATCCACTAAGGTTGAGCCGGGACTCGATCCCCAAACCAGTTGAGATGCTGTGATGGGCTGACGTTGGGGAAGTTTGCAATCAAATGGGCCCAAAGGCCTTTTCCTCCCGAATCTCTCTGGTGATGTCTTGTGTGGTAACTCGGCCTTATCCTCTTTCAGGCGGTGCAGACAAGGATTTCTATTTCCAGATGGAAAAGGTTCCTGTGGAGTCCTGTGGTGTAGTGGTTAGAGCACTCGCCCCGCAAGCCAGAGGACCAGGGTTGGATTCCTGGGCACCGCCAAACCTGAGCCAAGTTTCACTGCAGGTTTGAAA
>NW_024706099.1:0-15152 GCF_018977255.1 Callorhinchus milii | reverse complement strand
TTTCTTTACAACGGGAAACATCACATCTTTTAGTTGGATTGAAAAGAGAACTTCAAAGAAGACTTTGAGGTGGCAACTGTGAGAATGACATGGGAGTGTGGTGACTGTGTGTACGATAGGAAGGTACATTGACTGTGTGACAAAGACGTGCCGTTACTCTGTGTGCGTGGCAGGGAGATGCAATAACTTTTTGTGAGTGGGACGTGTAGTAACTATTTGTGTGGGTGAAAGGGAGGTCGAGTGACAGTGTCTGTGTGACAAAGCAGGAGAGCAACTGTGTGTGACAGGGAAGTGTAGTGACTGTGTGTGATATGGAGGTGTAATAACTGCGTGTGAGAGAGGGAGGTGTCGTTTATGTGTCTGCGACAGGGAATAGTAGTGACTGTGTGTGAGTTTAGTGTGTGGTGGCTCAGTGTGTGGCAGAGTGACTGTGTGTGTGACATGGAGGTGTAGTGATTGTCTGTGAGACCGGGAGGTGTAGTGAATGTCTGTGATAGGGAGTTGGAGTGACTGCGTTTGTGAGTACGATGTGCAGATACTGTGTGTTGAAAGTGTATGCAGTGATTGTGTGTGTGATAGGGAAGTATAGTCCTGTATGTGTGTGAGAGGGAAGCGCAGTGAGTGCGTGTGTGACAGGAAGGTGTAGTGACTGTGTGGGTCACAGGGTGTTGCAATGATTGTGCGTGTGACATGGAAGCGTAGTTACTGTGTATGTGACAGTGTGGTGTATTGACTGTGTGTGAGAGGGAGCTACAGTAAATCTGTGTGCGTGACAGCGAGGTGCAGTGACTGAGTGTGTGACAGGGAGGTGTAGTGACTGAGTGTGTGACAGGGAGTTGTAGTGACTGTGTGTGCGACAGAGAGGTGTCATTACTGTGTGTCGCTCTTGCTCATAACCGGCTATTTCAATCTCCACCTAAGCTCCACTTGCACCACATCTTCTGAATTCACTGCCCTCCTCTCCTCTCTAAATATCACCGATCACATTAACAGACTCCTCAATCTTCACATCCAATGCCAATTGCGGGGAAGTCATGGACTTCTTTTCATCCAAAATACATAACACCCGCCAGGCAGTCTCATTCTCCTGCCTCTTTGCACCCACCACCATCACCTCTCCCTCCGCCTCACCCTCCCCTTCATCAACTCCTGGAACGAACCCCATCTTAAATTCCTTCCTCCCCATCTCTCCAGACAGAGAGAGACTGTATGCGTGAGAGAGAACGACAGGGAGAGGCTGTGTGTGTTTGAGAGAGACAGAGAGAGAGACTTTGGCGTGAGAGAGACAGAGAAACTCTGTTTGTGTCTGAGAGAGAGAGAGACTGTGTGTGTGCGTCAGAGTGTCAGAAAGAGACTGTACGTGTTGGAGACAGAGAGAGACTGTAATTGTGTGAGAAGCAGAATGGGACTGTATGTGTATGTGTGAGAGAGAAAGACTGCGAGTGTTTATGTTAGGAACAGAGAGAGGCTGTGTGTGTGTGTGAGAAGCAGAATGGGACAGTATGTGGGTGTGTGAGAGAGAGAAAGACTGCGCGTGTGTGTGTTAGAGACAGAGAGAGACTTGGAGTGTGTATATGAAACAGAGAGAGACTGCGTGTGTGTGGGATAGAGACAGTGTGAGAGAGAGATAGACAGAAAGAGACTAGGTGTGTGGGTCCCAGAGTGAGGCTGTGGGCATGACTGTTAGAGAGAGAGAAAGAGAGAGAGAGTGAGAATGTTTGTGTGTGTGTGAGAAGAGACAGAGAGAGACTGTGTGTGTGAGAAGCAGAATGGGACTGTATGTGTGTGTATGAGAGAGAAAAACTGGATGTGTTTGTGAGAGAGGACGAGAGAGACTGTGTGTGTGTGAGAGACAGAGATAGACAGTGAGTGTGAAGGAGAGATAGAGAGAGACTGTGTGTGTTAGCGAGAGAGACATAGAGAGATTGAGTGTGTCTGAGAGACACCGAGAGAGATTGTGCGTGTCAGAGACATGGAGAGACTGGGTATGTGTGTGAAACAGAGAGAGATTGTGTGTGAGAGAGACAGAGAGAGACTTTGCGTGTGAGTGACAGAGAGGGACTGTGTATGTGAGACACAGAGAAAGACAGTGTGTGTCAGACACAGAAAGAAAATGTGTGTGTGTGAGAGACAGCGAGAGACTGTGTGTGTGAGAAACAGAGAGCGGCGGTCTGTGTGTGAGTGTGAGAGAGACAGAGAGACTTTGTGTGTGTGTGTGTGAGAGAGAGAGAGACACACATGGAGACTGTGCTTGTGAGAGACAGAGAGAGGCTGTATGTGTGTATGAGAGAAAGAGAGAGACAGTTCGTGTGAGAGACAAAGAGGGACAGTGTATGTGAGCGACAGAGAGAGACTGTGCGTGCGTGACACACAGAGAAACTCTGTGTGTGTTTGTTTAATAGAAATAGATGGAGACTGTGTGTGTGTGTGGCAGAGGGAGACTGTGTGTTTGTGTATGAGAGAGAAAAGAGAAAGACTGTGTGTGTGAGAGAGGCTACCTGTTTGAGAGACAGAGTGAGGCTGCGTTTGTGAGTTACAGAGAGATTTTGTTTGTGTGTGTTTGTGAGAGAGAGAGAGAGAGCGAGAGAATGAGTGTGTGTGTGAGAGAGGGAGACTGCGTGTGTGAGAGACAGATAAAGACTATGAGTGTGAGACAGAGCGAGAGAGAGAGAGAGAGAGAGAAAGAAAGAAAATGTGTGTGTTTGTAACAGAGTGAGATAATCAATGTGTGTGTGAGAGACAGAGAGACACCCTGTGTGTGTGAGAGAGACTGTTTGTGTGTGTGTTAGAGGGAGAGTGAGAGACAAAGAGAGAGACAGAGAGAGAGCGTGAGTGTGAGAAAGAGGGAGAGAGAGAGAGACTGTGTGTGTGAGACAGAAAGAGACCGTGTGTGAGAGAGAGGGAGAGAGAGAGAGAATGTGAGATACCAAGAGAGACTGTGTATGTTAGAGAGACAGAGAGCGACTGTGTGTGCGTGAAACAGAGAAAGACTATATTTGTGAGACAGAGAGGCTGTGTGTGTCTGTGTGTGCGAGAGAGAAAGACTCTGTGTGTGTGAAAGAGAGAGAGACTGTGTGACTGAGAGACAGAGAGAGACTGTGTGTGTGCGAGAGAGATATAGAGATAGCGTGCGTGAAAGAGATAGAGAAAGTGTGTGTGTGTGACACAGAGTGTTAATGTGTGTGTGAGAGAGTGAGACTGTGTATGAGAGGCACAGAGAGGGATTCTGTGTGTGACAGAGAGACTGTGTGTGTAAGAGAGGGAGAGAGAGTGACTTTGTGTGACAGATAGACTGTGTGTGTAAGAGAGCGAGAGAGAGAGAGATTATGTGTGTGAGAGACAGAGTAGATTTACTGTATGCGAGTGAGACAGATACTGTTAATGTGCGGGTGAGACAGAGAGAGAGAGAGACTGTATATTTGGGAGTTAGTGAGAGAGAGACTGTGGCTGTGCGTGTATGAGACAGAGAAAGTCTGTGTTTGAGAGACAGAGAAAGACAGTGTATTTGAGTGGGTGTCCGAGAGAGAGAGTCACAGAGAGAGACTATATGTTTGAGAGATAGAGTGAGGCTGTATTTACGAGAGACAGAGAGATTTTGTTTGTGTATGCGTGTGAGAGAGAGAGAGATAAAGTGACAGAATGAGTGTTTGTGTCTGTGTGTGTGTGTGAGAGAGAGAGAGAGAGAGAGAGGACAGAAAAATATGCGTGAGAAAACGACAAAGACTGTTTGTGTGTGAGACAAAGAGAGACTGTGTGTGTGAGAGAGAGAGAGAGAGATTGTGTGACTGAGAGACAGAGAGAGACCCTGTGTGTATGAGAGAGATATAGAGATATTGTGTGTGTGACAGAGAGAGAGATTCAGTGTGTGTGAGAGACAGAAAGACACCGTGGGTGTGAGACACACAGAGAGACTGTGTGTGTGTGTGTGTGTGTGTGTTGGAAACAGATTGAGACTGCGACTGTGTGTGTGAAACAGAGGGAGACTGTGTGTTTGTGTATGAGACAGAAACAGAGAAAGACTGTGTGTGTGGTTGGGCGTCCGAGGGAGAGTGTTACAGTGAGAGGCTATGTGTTTGTGAGACATAGTGAGGCTGCATTTATGAGAGAAGGAGAGATGTTTTTTGTGCGAGTGTATGTGTGCGTGAGAGAGAGAGAGAGAGAGAGGAGAATGAGGGTGTGTGAGAAAAAGAGACAGAAAGTATGTGTGAGAGAAAGAGAAAGACTGTTAGTGTGTGAGAAAGAGAAAGTCTGTGTGTGAGACAGAGACTGTGTGTATGAGAGAGACAGAGAGGGACTGTATGTGTGAGAGTCAGAGAAAGACTGTGTATGAGAGAGACCGAGAGAAAAAGTGCGTGTGAGAATCAGAGAGAGACTGTGGATCTGTGAGAGAGAGCGGGTGTGTTTGAGAGAGAGCGAGAGACTGTGTGTGTGAAAGACAGAGATACCGGGTGTATGTGTGAGAAAGAGACGGTTTATTTGTGTGTGTGTGTGAGAGAGAGAGAGAGAGAGAGAGATAGACTGTATGTGAGAAAAAGAGAGAGACTGTGTTTGTGTGTGAGAGAGAGGGAGAGAGTGACTGTGTATTCGTGAGAGAGAAAGAGACTGTGAATGTGACAGCGAGAGAGGGAGAGAGAGAGAGAGAGAGAGAAAGACTGTGTGTGTGTGGAAGACAGAAAGAGACGGTGTGTGTGTGTGTGAGGGAGAGAGATAGAGAGTTCCTGTGTGTGTGTGTGTGTGTGTGTGCGAGAGACAGAGAAAGTCTCTATGTGTGTGAGATAGAGAGAGGGAAAGAGAGAAACTGCGCGTCAGAGACAAAGCGGGACTGTGTATGTGAGAGGCATAGAGATACTGTGTTTGTGAGAGACACAGAGAGACTGTGTATGAGAGAGAGAGAGAGAGAGAGTGACTGAGTAATGGTGAGAGAGAAAGAGACGGTGTATGTGTGTGTGACAGAGAGACAGAGAGAGAGACGGTGTCTGTGTGTGAGACAGAGAGAGACTGTGTGTGTGAGCGACAGAGAGAGACCGTACTTGTGAGACAGAGGGTCTGTGCATGTGTGCGTGTCAGAGAGAGACACTTCGTGTGTTTGAGTGACAGAAAGAGAAAGCATGCGTGAGAAACCGAGAAAGACTTTGTGTGTGAGAAAGAGAGATTGTGTGTGTGTGTGATAGGCAAAGAGAGTCAAGTTTTGTGAGAGACAAAGAGAAACTGTGTGTGTGTGTGTGAGAGAGAGAGAGAGAGAGAGAGAGAGAGACTGTGTGACTGAGAGAAAGAGAGAGACCGTGTGTGTGAGAGAAAGTTAGAGATAGTTTGTGTGTTTGACAGAGAGAGATTCAGGGTGTGTGAGAGACAGATTGAGACTGCGAGTGTGTGTGTGAGACAGAGGGAGACTGTTTGTTTGTGTATGAGACAGAGACAGAAAAATACTGTGTGAGTGGGTGTCCGTGAGAGAGAGTCACAGAGATAGGCTATGTGTTTGAGAGACAGAGTGAGGCTGTGTTTGTGAGACAGAGAGAGCTGCTGTTTATGTGTGTGTGTGTGTGTGGAGAGAGAGAGAGAGAGAGAGAGAGAGAGAGACTGCGTGTGTGAGAAACGGAGAGAGGCTGTGCGTGTGTGAGAGATAGGGAGAGAGTGACTGTGTATTTGTGTGACAGGTAGAGAGAGCGAGACTGTGAATGTGACAGATAGAGAAAGAGAGAAAGAGAGAGAAAGAGACTATGTGTGTGTGAGAGACAGAAAGAGACGGTGTGTGTGAGGGAAAGAGACTGTGTGTGAGAGAGAGTGAGACAGAGAGAGACTGTGCTTGTGTTAGAGACAGAGAGAGACGGTGTGTGTGATTGAGAGAAAGCGACGGTGTGTGTGCATGTGTGTGTGTGTGAGAGAGAGAGAGACTGTGTGTGTGTGAGACAGAGAGAGACTGTGTGTGTGAGAGATATAGAGAGACTGTGTGTGTGAGAGACAGAGAGAGGGGATGTGTATGTGAGAGGCATAGAGAGATTGCGTTTCTGAGAGGCACATGGAGTCTGTGTGTATGAGAGAGAGAGAAAGTGACTGTGTATTTGTGGGTGAGAAAGAGACTGTGTACGTGTGTGTGTGAGACAGAGAGAGAGAGAATGTGTGTGTGTGTCACAGAGAGAGAGATTCAGTGTGTGAGAGACAGAGAGACAGTGTGTGTGTGAGAGAGAGAGAGACTGTGTGTGTGAGAGAGAGAGAGATTGTGTGAGTGTGACAGAGAGAGAGATTCAGTGTGTGTGAGAGTCAGAGAGACTTTGTATGTGTGCGTGAGAGAGAGAGACTGTGCGTGTGTGTGTGTGAGAGAGAGAGAGAGAGAGACTGCGTGTGTTTGTCAGAGAGAGAGATTCAGTGTGTGTGAGAGGCAGAGACTGTTTGTGTGAGAGAGAGAGAGAGACTGTGTGTGCGTGAGAGAGAGAGAGACTGTGTTTGTGTGTGAGAGAGAGACTGTGTGTGTGTGAGAGAGAGAGATAGACTGTGTGTATGTGACAGAGAGGGAGATTCAGTGTGTCTGTGACAGAGAGACTGTGTGTGATGTACACAGGTTCATCGGGACCCGTGTAAGTGTACGTTTTTGTAATGCCCCAGTAGAAGAAGACACAACGTGAATCAGCCAGAGGATCACGGAGAGCAAGACTACAGATCTTTTGCGGCTTTCTATTTATGGGTCCTTCTGGTTCTCCCCTCTGCTCTGCCCGCGGAGCACCCTATTGGCCAATACGATTGACCTGATGGTCAGAGCGTTTAGCAGGTCAATCAGACAGAAGGGAAGCAGAGGTGTGAAGAGAACTTGGAACCATTCAAAAGCCGCCCAGGCCAGTGAAGTGTAAAAATTGTCCATCAATTGATACATCCATGGGATATTATTGCTTATATATATTGGTTCTTAGACGAAGAGCCAGGGAATGTTTTTCACTCCACTGAGCAAACACACCGTGGTTATTACAAAGGCCGCCGTTCTCTCGTGGCAATATTTCACTTTCAGATTGGGGCAACAAATTGCAACAAATCGATTCACCGTGAAAGCCACGGTTAGCCAGACAGAGCCGTCCGTGGTGACGTAAATCAGAGCCACTTGATAGTACAAACGGGGGTGATGTACAGAAAGCTGTTTGGAAAATCAAGCCCTCCGATGCGATTCAGTATCACGTCAACAAACAGCAAGAAACAATCTGCTGCCGCCATGGCCACCAGATAGTTGGTAATACATTTGGTCAGACCATATCTCCCCCAGGATAGGATGGTCATCGCCAACAAGTTGACTAGAAAATAAAACGGAGTGTTAGACAATGATTTTTATTGTTATATGTTATTGAAAATTCCCGATTGATTCTGTGCCTTCGGAAATTATTTTGGAAGATAACTGGATGTACATTTACAAAAACAAACTGCCTGGCTCTGTTTCATTGGAGGGGCGGCATCTCTGTAAATTCAACACATCCTCAGCTCTGCATTGGAGTGTTAGGTTAGATTATAAAATAATAATCCTTCCATTAGATGTAATGATTTTCACATCTTCTAGACGTCTCAGAAAATACTTTAAGGTGAATTGGCTGTGTGTTTGTGGGTGAAATGCGTCAGACAATGACACACATCTGTGTCCACAAATTGTCGTGGAATCAGTGACCAAATAGTTATTTTTAAACCCTGAAATGGCCCTTGAACTCACAGGCCTCTGACTCAGATTTGAGAGTGTTTGAACTGAGACAGACTGACACTCGGTATAAAACCATTATATTCCTGCAATGCATTCCGGTTTAATGTGTCCAGAAATGACTCCACTTTACAGTGTTGTGCTTAGAAAGGTCACTCTTTCAGCTAACTTTGGCACAGGAATGTCCGACAGAAAAAAAAGAAAAACCCACAGTGCCACAACATAGAGTGAGTGTCCAACTTTATTTGGGCGATTCTTCACGGTAACCAAGAGAGGAAAACTAGCTCCTGTTTTCAACGATGCCTCGGGATTCATAACGTCGATTTATCTGGCTCAAGGGACCTCTATTAAAAGTCTGAGTACATGAGACATCCGACAGCACATCCCCATTCCAGTACTGCAGCAGACACAAATCATTGAACTTGAATGTCAGTACAGACTTGGTATCCCAACTACCTGGGTTCCATGTCCTGATGCTGGATTTGAACTGACAATCATCTGACTGAGTGTCGAGGGTGTCACAAACTGAGCCAAGCTGACATTATGCACCGTTGGAAGTATCAACGACGCACTCTCCTTTTCAATATCCATATGCTCACTTTCGAGGACATCATCCGCAGACATGGGTTCAATTTCCACATGTATGCGGTTGAGACAGAATTTTATCTTTCTGCTTCCACACTCGACTCGACTACTACTGTCTTGACGTAATGTCTGCCAGCCATCAAGTCCTGGATGAGAGCTAACCTTCCACAGTTCAATGTGAAGACGGCCGAGGCTCTCCTGATTGGCTCGCGTCAGCGCCTCTACACGACAGAGACTGATAGCGTCGCCATCCAATAATGCACTCTCCGCATTTCTAAGCCAGTCTGCAACCATGGCGTCTTTTTTGACCCTCAAATATCCTTTCTAGCCCACATCAGTGCCTTCATCTACTTCGTCTTCTCTAACCGTCAGATCATCACGGGCCGCCACAATATTACACGGGAGGATGCCAAGCCCCCGTACACGCATTAATTAACATCCAGGCTCAACTGTGCTCACGCACTGCTTGTCGGCCTTCCCAGATATGCTTCTATATTATTTTAATATACAATTAATACATTTTATAATTCTGCAACTATTTCCCCCTCTGCACCGAACTCAACTCTTAACAGAACTCTCACTGTGATCCTCCTCACTCAGTTCTTTTCTCTTCTCTCTGCTCAAAGTATCACAAACTTACCAGGTAGACCAACGGCTGCAGGAATAGGACAGCATATCGCATACACGCATCCTTCTGTTGGTTTATGCATATCGTTAGATGATTGTACCATATAGCTGTGCTGTGCGACAATCTGTGATAAAATCAGCGGCCCTTTTATTCGTTCCAGAGTAAAACCTCCCGGGACAGTAAAAGCTTGCATCATCATGCTATCAGATAGCTGTTAACAACAGCAAATTTGCGTTGACGTGATGATGGGATTTCATGATAGGATGATGTCCCAGTTGGACTGGCCCGTCTAGGTATGTTAAACTAACTTAAACTTTGATTCTGTTTTACTGCACAATTATGGAAATACAGCAGAGATCAGGGGTACCCACTCCCTAAAGGTAAACTCTCGATGTCTCCAACTGGAGCTCCCCAGTTAGAGCTAAGTGCTCTACTCATAAAAATTTGTTCTTAAACCAGTTTGTTTCTGCTTGTATGAGCTTCACAACAGCAATAATTTATTCCCAATGCCTTGAAACTGGAGAAAGGCAGATGCTTCTCCCAATTTGGAAAAAAAGTTGACCGATCAACAGACCAGTGATTACATTGCGAGTAACGTCTTGGAGATTCGTATCAAAAAATAAGATCACGCAACATTCGGATAGTAACATAATCCTAAACGGTTGGTACTGAAAATAAAGAAAGCGGATATAGTGGGAGTATTTTACAATGGATACGTAATTGGCTGACCGACAGAACCGAGAGGAGACTGTTTTCGGATATCTTTTATTTAATATCTTCATAAAATAACTGAAACTAGGGGTCACAAGCATAGTGGATAAATTGGCAGATGACACAAAATTTGTGAAAATGTTATACTGGAAAGAGGAAAAGGATCACTTACACAATTTCAATATTCGTGGGAATTGGTCAGGAAACTGATGTTATTTATATGGTGAGAAAATAATTTGTACGACAAATAAAAACGACCTTGGGATTCCAATTGAGAGCAAATTGAAGCTATCACAGCAATGCTCGTCAGCAGCGAGTAATGCAATTTAGAATCAAGGCCTTAACAAAAGGGTAATATTGAGCCTAAACAGATTGATAAGCCTTTGCAAATAAACGAGTGTGACCGCACTTGGAATACGGTGTGTACTTTGGGTGACCGGAACATAAAAAAGATATAGCAACGATTGAGAGGATACAGAGGAGGGGAATCTAAATTGTTGATATGATCGAGGGACCGTACTAGGAGGAGGGATTAGATCAACTGGACATGTTGACATTGGAGAAAAGTAGGTTGATGGGCGATATGATTACGGTCTTTAAAATTGTGAAGGAAATATATAATATAGAATACGATACGCTATTTGCGACATGCCAAGCGACCTTTAGGCTGGAAGAAGGCGATCTGGATGAAAGCTTGTCTTCTTCCGCCAAACAAATTCTTATGTTCTTCTGAAACTACCAAACGTGCGTGATTTCAATCCAGAATTACGCAGAAGGTATTGAGGTCCGAGTTCGTGAATACATATGCATATTAACTGGTGAACTAAAGCTGTGAAAGGGCGCAAAACAAATGCAACAGTTTGTAGTGCGCATAGGATTTTTATAAAGTCCTGAAATGAGTGACTAGATATTTAACAAACATCGAGAGATTCACGAAGACATGATGCCTTGTCTGCTGTTCAATAAATTTTGAAACTAGCTCTTTTAGAAGACCCAAAATAGCTTAGTTGGTAGAGCGTAAGAGAAAATATAATGATCCCTGGTTGAGGCCGAGTTTCAGTATTTTTCTTTCTCAGTCTGACACTCATTCACAGTCTCCGTATTCCTGCATTCACACTATAATAAAAGTAAATCTGATCGTTTGTGTAACCTTGCTTTGTGTCTTTTCTCCGGATTTCTGCAATTGAATCGATCACGCACAATTGGTTATTTCCGGACTGTTGATATATTGAAATAAATCTGATACTGCAAAGCATTGTGCTCCCTGCCTTGTCTACTTGAAGCTACGTTTCAAATTACTCCTCTTCGATCACCTTTCTGCCCAACGCCACTCCTAATCCCAAAGTCCTGATCCGGGCTAAAACGCTGACTGACCAGCATATTGGACGTGAAAGATGCTATGGAAATGTAATTAATGTGGATGTTGTTGTTTGGATCCAGCGTGTAATGTTGAACACGACAGTGACTGCATCCAGCGATCCCAGTTCCAAACTTGATAACCTTTGCTTATTTGCTTATCCCGGTTTTCATCCAAAGTTCGTGGAATATTGGTTAAATTTGTGAGTCCAGGTCAAAACATTAATTCCATCGCAGAATACCGATCATTCCTCGGAGTTTGCAGCAGAATCTGGAAAAAAATTTCAAACGTCACAATTCGAAAGCTCAAGAGGTGAACAATCAATTATATTTCAGCCTAAGATATACCATATTAATTTCCTTTTTCTGGAAGTTTTGGACAGATGAGAAAATCACATGAATACATCGACTCTGCACTGCTAGGTATACAACCGTCACCAGTGCCTGAATTCGCAAATGTTTCTCCGACTGCCATTTTGAGCAATGTTACCCTTTAAATATAGTTTGTTTCCCCCACTTTCCTTTGCATTTGAAGCCGCGATGTCCAAGTAGTTATGGCCTCCGTCTTGAAATCCAATAGGGAAATCCCCCGGCTGCAGCGTTGCTTAGATACAATTTCGTAAAATGCAGCCATCACAATCAATCGCAGTTTCTTGCCATGGCAAGTCGAAATAATATACAAAGGAAATATTAAGATATAAAACAATAAACATCCTATTAATGTAATTTTTTTTAACTTTGGGAGGATATCGCAAATCACGTGACAGTGGAGGGTTATACGTTCTATTCTTTGAAGCTCTTTGAGAATTCTCAATCAAGTGAAAATTCGCTATACCATATGCAAATGTTTCTAAGGTTGTTATTTTAATTTTGTGCATTAATGTTAGATCAGTTCCACTGAGAGCATAACTGCATCCTGCGGCGACAAAACAATCTTATTTTGAAATATCGGCTACTCGGCCATTTTAATGCTTCCAGCACCAACTGTCAGTGGTGGAGAGTGGTGGAGAGTGAACTAAAAATTTACCGAATTTGCTTAACAAAATATATATTGTCACTGATGTCTGAACAAAGAAATCAACTCCGAATCAACTGACAACTGGGTTTCTGCTAACAACTGGGTAACAGAGGCGTATGGAGCAAGAACACTGATAAAATGTGGGGCCCCATATGAGAACCAAATCGATTCTGTTTGGGACCCTCGAGCACATCGTCACATTAAATGACAATAACCGTATCTTTTTCAATTTTGACAACTGGTTAGGCCTCAGCTGGAATATAGTGCCCAACTTGGGGCATGAGGGACGAAAATCATGTCAAGATACCAGAGAAGTTGAGTTATTCCTCCGAGAGCAGAGACGGTTGAGGGAAGTTACAGTGGAGGTCCATGAATGAAGGTTTGTGATTGCAAAATGATGAGGATGTTTGATGGTGTAGATAGGGAAAAACTTTTTCATCTCGCTAGTCGAATGAAATTGTTTTAACTACACTGGATGTGTGTGGCTTCAAAGCTTCTGTGGTTGTATTCAAATTTTGCGAATGAGGCATATTCATTGAAAACACAACTATTCATGGCACCATATCCAGTGTAGCAGAACGGATAATTAAAATGCTCGCTGACGCTCATCTCAGTTGGAAAAGTATTGTATTGAAAATTGAAAGGTTTTTGCTTGAGTCCTGAATATTATTTCCTCAATCAGGTGGTAAACGATAATTCCTGCCTTTCCGAACTATTTACTGTAGAGTATTGCACATTTCATCCTTAAATCTACTTAATGGAAAGACGGAGAATTAGAAATGAAACTAATACATTAATTATCACTTTATTTGGTCTTTTTTAAGGAAAATTTGATGTCACGCAACACGGAGAATCCTTTCAATCAGACTTCTCCCAAACAGCCAGTTAAAGAAAAGTTCTATTTAAGAAATCGACTTTTACAATGGAAATGTCAACAGCTGCTGCGATGGCCGAGTGGTTAAGGCGTTGGACTCGAAATCCAATGGGAAATTCCCGCGCAGGTTCGAACCCTGCTCGCAGCGTTTTTGAGATGGAATCTCCTACAATCATGAAGTGGAGATGTGATGATTGTAAAAACAAACTTCATAACTCATTACAAATTATATGCTTCTACAACCAGTTGTTTTTATCATCTTATTGGAAAAAGGTTCGCATATTGCAGCGTCAGACAAAACTGTTAATGTGTGCAACTTGCTACGAATCCGAATAGAATAATAATCTTTGTATTTCTTACAGCACTGAGATAACCAAAAACCCTGATAAGGACAGAAAAAGAAAGTCTCATATTTTTCTCAGGCGAAGAAGGCCTTGTCCAAGTCAGCAAAATTATCCAAACGATATAAGCCTTGTCTCTGTGGCCACTTGTTGGTGGAAATAAATGAGTTTAACTCACAAAATGTCACAAATGTTGGAAAGTCCAAGAGGTATAGGCATATTTCAGGAACCTTAATACATTTCCTGTAAAAGGTTCTCATGGACAATACCTCAATAATTGTATTGAGTTATGATTGATATATTATTACCGTTTAAATCGTTCTGTAGGGGTAATTTCTAAAAATGGTTTGTCGGCCATAAACAATAATGCTGTCTCGTTGCATATGAATGGAAGCCAAGTCCGTATTCAAGGTTCTGCACGGCCCAAGTGAAGACATCGAGAGAATTTATTGGAAGACACGAGGTGCATTAGACTAATCATTAATTCCAATCTATACCTCGAGGTCGTGGAGGACACCATCTTCAGCTTGGACACTGCACTGAAGCACTGTACTGCGAAAGGGTGAATGAATCTCTTATGATGCTCATTCTTCTTCAAGGACAGCAAGATCTCAATGTCTGTGAAGCTTTTGGTATAAAGATCTGCGGTGCAAACATTCCTCCTTTATGGATTTGAGCACCACAAAATGTTGCAGATAGGCTTCCTCCGACGCATCCGTTTGTGGCAAACACGGGATGCAGATATAGAGAGGGAGGGCGCCGTCCTAGACTCATCCGTCGCTAAGAACCCTGGAGGCGGGGAGACTTCACATCGGTCACGTCTATTTGCTAAGGATTCCCCTTGAGTACCCGGATTAAGCCGCTAGTGTTGAGTGATCCTGGTCTGGAATAAGCATTGTACTTGGACCACGAAATCATCAAGTTGGCTGGCAAGTCACAAGCTATCCCGTAAAGATCTTCCCTCCACACTGAAGCCAGATCCTCGCCCGTTATATGATAAGGATCCTCTGAGGCTCAAAGTGACAGCTGCTGGAAGGCGTTACCTGGAATTGCAGTTCCTGAACAGTCGTCTATCCGGCGCCTGGAATCCAGCTCGATTGGGCTCCAGAGAGGTAATCGACTGCCACTTATACTCCAACCATCCAACAGGCAGAAACATCGCTCAATGGGAATGGACATGCCAGCCAGTCGTGGACAGGAAGCTAATGGCAATGCTCTCAATCATATGGTGCTGAGACACTGTGCCCACCGTGAAGCTCGCAGGCAGTTCCTTGTACCTACCATCACCCAATTCAGGGCTCAAACCCATGCTTGTCGGATATCTAACGGTCAACTTTTGACTACTTACTTTATAGGGGCGTCTCTGCTTGGAGCTGAACTGGCTCCGAGATGAGACGCCTGGCAGTGCAATGTCGGGATCGAGTGGGGATCTTTAGTCCAGTTCCTGAGTCAGTCGATTCCGCAGTATTCTTGCACATCGCAGCCATCCTCATTTATCGACAGGACTTGGAGGGACAGACCCACTCACCGACTTTTTGCTCTGTAAGCCAAAGGGCTAATGGGTAAATTGGCGCTAGTTGGGCAATCAATGGCAAAGCTTACCGGACGGCAATATCATGGAAATCTATGTGGTTTTCAATGGCTAGAATCCAGGTTTACCCAAACAGACACGCCGGGGTCTCCAAGACTTGGCTCTTGCCAATCTGCGCCTAATACTTTCCGGAATTGGGTAAGCAGAGTGCTTCCCTCCAGGGAGAGAGGATGCATTCCATTTCATCGCTCTGTCTATAGCATTTCCAAGTGCAGAAGGGCTACATGGAAGTCTCAGCTTGGTTTGAAACTACTAAGGAAGTTGATAGGTTTTGCATGTGACAGTAATCCGGCTGAACACAACAAAATATGTTGAATTGCTTTTCATCTTTTCAAATTCATAACATAACTTGGTTCTGCTGGGTGTTGATACTTTTTTCAAA
>NW_024706098.1:0-15163 GCF_018977255.1 Callorhinchus milii | reverse complement strand
GTGAGGGGGCCCATAACCTATTTCCAAATCAAGTCACATTTTTCAATATATCTTTGGTACTGCATAATTTGGTAATTACCTTCATTCTTCTTTGGTCCTCTAACTTGGCAATATTTTCAAGCACAAAGCAGAATCCTTTATCATCAAAATAGATGTTATTTTAAATGAATTTAAAGGTAACTGAACATTGGCTTAGTTTTTGCATTTACTTTCCTCTTAGCTTACTTCCATCATTTTGCACTGGAACTTTGATTTGTGTGGTTGGGGAGATGATCAAGATTTCACTAATTTAAAAGCACTTTGTTTTTTTTAAAAGTCGCTAACTTAAAACAAAGTGTCCATCTTGCTAAACTGGAAGCATTCTCATCTCTGTCATATCCCATACCAGGACGTGAGCTCATAATCTAGTCTCAGCGTTGTCACTCCATCTCCTTTAATGGCTTTTCTGTCATGTACCTATGACCATCCTCGGGCAGTTCTTTGTTGCCGTATTCTTGACTCAACTTTTCAATTCTGTGCTCGCTGGCCTCCCCAACTCCACTCTCCGAGAGTACAAAATCATCACATTCTCTCCTATACTAGGCTCCATGAGACCATCATCCTTGCTCCCTATTCCCCAAAGGATTAATATCAAGATCCTCAACCTCACCTTCAAATGCCTCTGTGGCCTTGCCTCAATTTACCCTGCAACCCTACTCCCCCAGCTACTCCCACTGCTGAGCCAACTCTGCTTCGCATTTCCTGCTCCTCTGCTTCGCTATCAGCAGGTGAGCTTTCAACCTCTTTGCCCCCAGCAAATTAGTATATTATACTATATATTTATCAATGGTTAAATCTTCAGCTACCATGCCCTGTACTTTCTGGAACTCTCTCGAAATCCATCCACATTGCTCCCTCTCTGCCTGTCCTTAAAGCCTTCCTCAAAACTTACCACTTAAACAAAATCTGTGATCACCTCTCTTCTCCCCTACCCACCCTGCTCGAAGTCTGCCACTGTCTCAGTAAAGCACTTCAACAGCAATAACAACTTGCGTTTGCATAATGCCCTTCACACGAGGTAGCATCTCGCAGCACTTAACAGTGGCAGAGCTTTACGCGAGCCAGAGAGTGATGGGAGATGACCGTAGGCCAAAGAGGTCAAAGATTAAGTCTTCAGGTACGATCTGATGCTACAAAAGATGATGCTGTAAGTAAAAGGCATTATAAAAATGCGAGTTGTTGTTGTGTATGCATATATATTTTTGTGTCTATTTTTCCCTTTACTCTTTAAGGTGACACAGTTTGTCTTTCGGGAATCGACATGATAGAAGGGACACCAGTCTTGGACATTAAGCCATATATTCCAGACTATGATACACCTAGATGTGATGCCTCCAGTGATGGAAAAGACAGTCAGTTCAATAAAGATATCGTGCTAGATGAGCAGTTCCAAACTGTTACAAATCCAGTAACTGGAGAATATATTGATGAGGGGCAGGTGGACACCAACGGGACTTCAGAGGTTGGAGGTGGATGTTTTGCTGAATTGGGCCCAAACCCTCCTATATATGGGACACACTCAATAACAAACAGAAGCGGTGAAGTTCTTCATGGAGAAGATCAACACCTCACCAAAGTTGAAGAGATCCCTTTAGGATGTGAGCTAAAGTGTGAGAAAGATAATCAGTTTGCTGCTACAAAGGAGGCAGGTGTTGACCAAAGCTTCTTCCTAACTGTGGAGAAGATCAGGCACCAGCTAATCCACAGTGATATTGCGACCGAATCCACTGACAGAGGCAAAGTTATCAGCATGGAGTTGAAGGATGCAGGCACTACCATGTACCATCAGTATCAGCACCAGCCCAAGACATCGAGTTCTGCTGGTCAGGACTTGGGTAATGAGCCGTGTATCAGTACTGTCGCAGCATGGGTAAAGGAATCTCCCGTGTCTTCATTAGACGTTCGATTCACCCCTTATGCTGAAAAGGATCTGGAGCAGTTCCAGGCTCCTGACAAAGCAGGTACAGTGGTACACTATTATTCTATTATTAATAATAATATAAACCTTGTATTTGATGTAGCGCTTTTCACGTCTTCTAGACGTCTCAAAGCGCTTCACAGAATAGACTGTAAAGTGAATTGATTGTATATCTGTGGGCGAAATACGGCAGCCAATTGCTCACAGCAGAGTCCCACAAACGGTCATGGATTGAAATGACCAATTTATTATTGTTTTGTATTTGGAGGGATTATTATCAGGCGTGTGGAGTAAGGAAACTTGCCCAAGGTTTCACCCTGCTGGGAATCGAACCCAGGTCTCTTGCTTGCAAAGTGAGTGCTCTAACCACTGAGCTACAGGACTCCACCACACTAATAACCTGGTCATTATTTGCTTCCAGTCAGTGTCCAGGGGCCTGAAAATTCTACCTAGATTTGAACCTCTAGGCCTGCCTTATCTTAATAGCTCAGGTCGCGCAGAAAATGTGGAAATTTTTCAATTCATTCTCAGTTTGGATTTGATTCTTTTTAAGAAGGAGCATTAAGGTATTATTGGTGTTTAACCAAACAAAACTGGCTTGACGTTGCAATCATTGGCAAGCTTACTGCTGCTTGCACCAGTGTTAGGGCTTTGGCTTGAGCGATTAACTAACAGGAGCCATGTGCAAAGAATCCCAGCTACCAACTAAATTTAAGAATTTTCCACAGCATTGTGAAATCTTCAATTTTAAACCAAAATGGTCTGATAGGCTGAACTTAGTTGGAATTTTAAGCACCAGGTTTCCTTTATATTTATATTTATATTTATATTATATTTATATTGGAAACCCCATTTTTCAGGTGATGTTATGCTGTGCTTTATAATGTTATATAATCTAGTATCTGTTTAATGTGTTTATTAGATTTAAATGCTAAGATTTAACCATCTCTGTGGCTGTTTGTAGATCCCGGTTAAAACGTCATTGAAACATTTCCAATCTATAGAGGAAGCAAGATCTGCCATCATGGCAGTACTGTCAGCTGATCCACGCTCTGTGTACCGTAGAAAACAGTGCCAGGATCAACTCTTTTACTTCACCTTGGACTCTGCCCATATCACATGCTGGTTCGGAGATGCCTTTGCTGAGATTTTGAGGATAAAACCAGTGAAAGAGAAAAAGTTTTGTAACGGAATAGAAATTCTGAATACAATTTTTTTTTTGTGAATTTTGCAAAGCTACTTGGCTACATTTGTTTATATATCCTTTTCTAGACAGTTGAACCACATTAACAGTAGTATAATCAGCAGTGACATACCTACAAATCCCACACTTCTACAGGAACTGTGCCTGCAGAGTTTTAAAACAAAGTTTAAATCTGAGTATATAAACCAAATAGAATGATTTTAATCCTTATTGTTCTTATTTTGGAATATTGAACAGCAATGCCACACAGTGTCTACACAGTGTCTACACAGCATCAGCCTCCATGGCTGCACACTCAACCTCACTAACCCAGTCAGGATCCTGGGTGTCTTGCTTGACCCTGAACTGTCCTTTCTCCCCCACACCTGCACCATGACCAGCACCACCTCCTCAACATTACCAGACTCCGCCACTGCCTCACCCCTCAGGCTGCCGAAACCCTCACCCACGTATTCATCACATCAAGGCTCGATTACAGAAACTCCCTCCTCATCGGCCTTCCCAACTCTTCCCTTCACAAGCTGTAGATCATCCAAAACTCTGCAACTCGTGTACTCTCGCACACCAGGCTCCGCGAACCCATCACTCCCACCCTCACTCCACTCCACTGGCTCCCCATCCCCCAGAGGATCGAGTTCACGATCCTTGTCCTCACCTTTAAGTCCATCCATGGCCTTGCCCCCTCCTACCTCTCTGACCTGCTGACTCCCTACCAACCTGCCCGTTCCTCCACTCATCAGGCTCCGGCCTGCTCCATGTCTCCCGCCCGACCCGCCCTACCATTGGTGACCGGGCTTTCAGCTTACTCTGCCCCACACTCTGGAACTCCATCCCACGGTCTCTTCGCCTCGCTTCCTCCCTTGCATCCTTCAAGGCCGGTCTCAAGACCCTTTTCTTTGATTGTGCCTTTGGTTTCCCTCCCATCTCTCTGCCTTCCCTCACCCCTATACCACCCCTTCCCATGCTCGGCCCCGACATCTGACTGTTCAGCGCTTTGGGACGTCCTCCCAACGTGAAAGAAGCTCTATAAATGTAATTTTGTTGTTGTTGTTGCTTTTTCTACTTGGGGTACAGATTAAGAATTCAACGATAATAATAAATGAAATAATAAACCTTGCATTTGATATAGTAGGTCCTTGTTAAAATGTCTAAAAGTGTAGTGATTGTAGTTGTTAGCTTTTGCGGCAGCCAATCTGCACACGACTCTGTCTTACGAATACCCATGAAGCGAATAATTAATTTTTTGTGGAGATTGTTGGCCATGAATCTCCCTTCTCTTTTGAATAGTACCATGGGATCTTTAATGTCCAAATGAACAGGCAGATATTATCTCAAATGAATGATTTATCTGAAGACGGCAACCCTTACAATGTAGCGCTCCCCCAGCATTGCACTGGATTGTCAGCAACAAAGTGAGTTGAATCTGCAATGTTCTGACTCAGAGGCACGAGTGCCAGGTGTTACATTCACAAGTTATTTTATTGTGGAAGCTCTGAGCTTCAAATCCACTTTTACCAACTATGTTAACTTAAAAATTCTAAGCTCGCATGATTCATGGATGTATCACATTTTATAGCTTTTCTATAGCTGACTGTAAATACAGCATGGATGGCTGGAATATTAATGCTCTTAATTGCTAGATATTTATTGCCCTCTTGTTTCTAACTAGTCCCATTACTTGATCTGTGTCAAGTATGCACATTGTTAGGTTTGTTTGAGATGTTAAGATCCGTCTGCCTGTTCATAAGTGAGGAGACCATTACCAGAAACCTTTTCCCTTGCCGTTTATCATCTTAGTAACACAAGAGGCACATTGATCTGGAAAATTAGATTTCATTTCAAGTGCAAAATGTTTGCTATTTAATCCAAAATTGCCATCAGTAATAATAATCCTTGCATTTGATATAGCGCCTTATCATGTTGTTGAGACATCTCAAAGTGCTTCACAGAATATACTGTGAAGTGAATTGACTGTATATTTCAAGTGGCCAACTATTTCATGAATTCCTCTTTAAAGTACTGTACATTTTCATGCATTGCTGAGCTAAAGTTTGAAATGGGAATTTGAGGTTGGTAAAAGGTGAATTCAATTGTAATCTAGACATCACACATTCAGAAATGTAGTTAAAGCTGCCAAATTTTCACATTAAATTGCCCCTATTGAACTCTGATATTGGAAATATTGCACTGTATTCACTAGTACGGACTTATTTATACAGACCGCATACAACAACAAAATTACATTTGTATAGCATCTTTCACGTCGGGAGATGTCCTAAGGCACTGGACAGTCAGTGTTGCAGACCCGAGCTGGGGGTCGGGATTGGGTAGGGTGGAGGGCAACAGGGGAAGAAGGGTGAAAGCACGGTCGACGAGAAGGGTCTTGAGATGGGTCTTGAAGGAGACGAGAGGGGTGAGGTGGACAGACTACGGGATGGAGTTCCAGAGGGTGGGTGCAGAGTGGCAGAAGGCCTGCCCACGAATGGTGGGGCAGACAGGGGGGACGTGAAGCAGGCCGAAGAGCGCGGGCAAGATGGTAAGGGGGTTAGAAGGTCACAGATGTAGGGGGGAGAGAGGCCATGGAGGGCTTTGAAGTGAGGACCAGGATCTTGAACTGTATCTGTGTGATGGGAAGTCAGTGGAGTCGGGGTGAGGATAGGGGTGATAGGTCACGGAGCCTGGTGCGGGAGAGGACACGAGCTGCAGAGTTCCGAATGATCTATGCAGCCTATGGAGGGAGGAGTTGAGGAGGCCGACAAGCAATGAGTTTGCATAGTCAAGCCTGGATGTTATGAATTCATGTATGAGGTTTCGGTGGCCTGCGGGTGAGACAGTGGCGGAACCGAACAATTTTGCAGAGGTGAGGGAGGCAGAGCGGATCATAGCACGGATGTGGGGTAGGAAGGATAGTTGAGGTCAAACAAGACCCCAAGGTTCCGGACTGGCTTAGTAAGGTGGAATGTGCATCCATGGATGGTGATGCTGTCAGTGCCTGAGATGAGGAGGGCCTCGGTCTTGTTGACATTCAATTGAAGAAAGTTAGCTCTCATCCAGGACTTGATGTCTGACAGACATTCTGTCAGGACACCAGTGGTCCTGGAGTCAAAGGTGGAGGCAGAGAGGTTTCAGTTGGGTGTCATCCGCATGCATGTGGAAATTGACTTTATGTCTGTTGATAATGCCACCAAGAGGGAGGATATAGATATTGAAGAGGAGGGGATCAAGGACAGAGCCCTGAGGAACACCGCACAAGATGGTGCAGGGGCTCGAGGAGAAACTGTTTGTGGAGATAAAATGGAGGCGGTTGAGAGGTACGCTCTGAACCATTCAAGGGCAGTACCATGAGGGTGAGAGAAGAGGAGAAGCGATGGATGAGGATAGAGTGGTCAAACGGAGTCAAAGGCAGCAGAGAAATCATGGAGGACGAGGAGGCAAAGGGAGCCCTGGTCTCAGGTAGACAGATGACATTGTCATTTTGACCAGAGCAGTTTTGTGCTGTGGACGACACCGAGACCCAATTGGAGGGTTCGTGAAGGGAGTGGCGGGAGAGGAAGGAGTGAAGCTGAGAAACAATGGCTCGTTCCAGGACTTTGGAGAAGAAAGGGATGTTGGAGATGGGGTGGTATTTTGAGAGCAGGATTGGGTCCAGGGAGGGTTTTTGAGGATAGGAGTATTGATGGCCATTTTTAAAGGGGTGGGAATGGGACCAGTGGGCAGGGAGAGGTTTATGATGTCTGTGAGTAGAGGGGCAAGGAGGTGGAGCTGGGAGGTAAGGAGAAGTGTAGGGATGAGGTCGTGGGAGCAGGTGGTCAGTTTCATGCGGGTTATAATGGTGGTGAGATAGCAGTGGGAGACAGGTTCACACAGCAGCGTCCCACAACAGTCAAATCATTTGACCAATTTACAATGAAGAGTGACTTTACCTGAAGACTCTGTGGGGAAATACCTGGATCTTGATTGGTGCTGCTCTGCAGCGATGTGGTTCAGATTTGGAGATAAGATAATGACTCAGAGGTGATGTCTCAATACTGCGTGGGATAGCACATTGAGGCTCCAATACAAGACATCGCACCCATCCTCTCTATCCCCCGCCACTGCCTCAATTTTCATTCTCATCCATGTTTCTTTTCTATAACTCTTGGGGGTGAACCTCCAACCTTTACACGCACACAGTTTACCACTCCCTAAATGAGTAGAGAGGGAGGTGATTTTGCTCCCAGGCCTCTGCTGACACTGGTAGAAAACACAAAAAACACAACTGACGTTTCCCAGTCTATCTAGCAGTAAGTAGGATCTCAGTTGTTAGTCGATTGGTGGATTGCTCTCTGTTGATATTCCTTCAATTTTTTAAAAAATATTGATCACTCAATCCACAACTGTGGATACCACCTTTCGCCCACAAAATACAGTCAATCCACTTTACAGCATATCCTGTGAAGTGCTTTGAGACGTCTCACCTCTGAGACCCTACGCTGCGTGAGGGACACTATTTAATTGCAAGCTGCTGTAATATGAAATCCAAGGATTATAATTTTTATTATTATTAATTTCACTGTGGGGTAAGGGGTAATGCTCAGTATTCCCATTAATTGTTTACCCATGGCTGAGATCGGGAGCTTACTTTGTAGAAGGAAGCACAAGCATTCATTTATCAGCCACCACCCTGCAGCACAGCATGTTGGTACGTGTAAACATTTTACTGGACAACTTCACCAAAGCTGTTTGGTAAAATAATAAAAGGCTCCGAGGAAGAAATTCTTTACCTTTACTCTCTGTTTAACATGTTGGTATTTAAATATCTTCGCATGTATTAGAAGCACAGGAACCAATAATAATAATAATCCTTGTACTTGGTACATTAACTTATTATGTTAAAGTGATTCAAAGCCTTCACAGCATTTTATGTAAAGTGTAGTGACTGTGTAGGCAAACATGACAGCCAATTTGGCCATGTTGATGGGATTTTGAGGTGACCATTTGTTTTAATCTAGGAGATTGTTGACTGGGACACCTGTGGAAGCTCCCTTTCCCTTTTTGAACAGTGCTGAGGGATCTTTTATTTCCCTTGAACAGGCTGAGGGGATCTCTGTTTACCATCTGATACAAAGAATGTCACCTCCATATATGCAACGATGCCAGTGGAATGTCAGCTTCAACTATGATCTCTGTCCTAACCTGGAGCTTGAACTTAAAAAACTTCTGATTTAGAGGTGAGAGTGCTGCCAACTAAGCCAGGATCACTTGTTCATTAATAATGAAGTGGCATCTTAATATGATATATTGAAGTATTTATCGTGACAAATAATTCCCCATTGTATCGCAGAACTAGCTCAAATTTATTCCAATTGCTGATTTAATGATTTCTAAACTTACAGAAAATGCTGGATATTGTTTTTGAAATCATGTAAGCACAACAGTAGATGTTCATCAGTCTTAAGTCAATTTTAAAGGAGTGAAGACTCCATGATAATGTACTTGGTAAACTTTTTATGTCTGGGGAGGAAAATGAGTTGTATTATTTTAATGAAAATAACATTACACACAAAAAAGATCAGTTACTGGATGCATTTTGACTGTCATCCTATTACATTTTGTTAAACAAGTAAATAAAGGAATAAAATAATAATCCTTGCATTGGATATAGTGCCTAACCACATCAATGAGACATCTCAAAGTGCTTCACAGAATATACTGTAAAATGAATGAACTATATTTTGTGGGTGCAAAATATAAATAGTGCTGCCAATAAAGATAGTGCCCCATTAAGTCAGCTGCAAAGTATACGCTCAATAATATAAGACAAAAATGAATCATGTTGTATCTTGCAGCAAAAAATATGTATCACTTGCATTGCAATAAAAATGCTGAATGGTGCCATAAATAGAAGCTGCAAAATGGCAAAGCCTGTGACTCCATTGTTATTAATCGTCCCACCCAGACATTTATGTTATTGTCAGCTTGTCATCACCTTGTTTGTGACAGATGAAATGAAGAAGCTCTTTCTTGGAAAAAGTCCAGATACGCTATTTGAGCTGGAAACTTCAAACAGGTTTTGTTTTTTTTTGTTTAAAAATGTGCAAACTTTTAAAATGTACATGTCAAATGACTCA
The DNA here is from genome assembly GCF_018977255.1 of Callorhinchus milii. Lineage (NCBI taxonomy): Eukaryota > Metazoa > Chordata > Chondrichthyes > Chimaeriformes > Callorhinchidae > Callorhinchus > Callorhinchus milii. The sequence goes on along the minus strand of NW_024706098.1, from coordinate 5,892 downwards.
TTGTTTGATACTGTACATGAATTAAAATGCCTATTACACAATGTTGATTGTCATTGAAATGTATAACAAGAATTTTGGAACTGTTGGATACCAGTAACTATGAATTTAAAGTTCCTGGTTATCAACTACACGAGTTTTTAAAATAAAGGTTTCCAAATATTCATATATATGAAGTACGCTCAGTCTTTGTTCAAACAAACAACTGACATTTGAATGTAATTATTTTGAAGATCAGCCAGAGCTTTCAGAAAACTTCCACACTACCTCCTTCCAGAAAAGACTAGAGTGAATATTCTCTTTCAATACAAGGCATTTGATCAAAATGCCTAAACAACAAAGCAATGGAATCAGAATTGTGGATGGGGTGACCTTTTTTTGTAGGAGGCAAAAGAAAGAATAATTGTCACTCATAAATAGGTCAAAAATTTCCTTCAAAATCGTTAGTCACTTGAGTGCTAACTGGGGTCCTCGAGCTTACACTCTGTGCTGGTGTGTGCTGGAGCTGCTATCAATGTTTTACCAGCATTTCCTGGATGATCAACATGCTGATTCTACTGGTGGACCCCACTTTACCTGGGAAAGGGTATAGAGTGGTAGCACACTCGCCTCTGAGTCAGAAGATTATGGGTTCAAACCCCATGTCGGGACTTGGAATCACATAGTTTAAGCTGATACCCCAATGCAGTGATTGGGGGATATTGTAGTTTCGGGGCTGTCCTTCAGATAAGATGTTAAACCAAGGTCCCAGTACCTGTTCAAATGGATACTAAGGATCTTATGGCACTATTTGAAAAGAGTTCCTCCTGGTGTCCTGGCCAACAAATCTCCCAATTGGCTCTTGCCATCCTGCATCTAATGCTGTCCAGAATTTGGTAATCAGGGTTCATCCCACCAGGCAGAGAATACACATTTAGCTCCTTTCCAGCCTTCAGTATGATGAAATGGCACTTACTCCTATTAGATGACAATTATATGCCTTCACCAGTCTTGAATCTACCTCTCAGAAATAGTAGTTAAGCATCATAACTTTCTACATGTACATTTGCAGTGCCTTGGGATGTCCTCCTATCCTGACGTGAAAGCTGCTATATAACATTTGTTATTGTAGTTCAACAGATCATTACAAAAGATAACATTGCCCAGAATAAACTGATCATTTCACTGAGTGGTTCCCAGTTTGAGATAAAGTGGAAACAGTGTGCACAGCTCTACTCGATGATTCATGGATCAGATATGTTTAATTGTCAGTACTATTTCGCTAAATACAAATTTGACTTAAAGTTAGCGAGCCAGCTTCATTCTGTTTAATTTGACACATTCTTCTTGTTTTCATTGTGTAATCACTTGGGTGTTACAAGTGGCTGCAGTACCAATAGCTGCCTCATTACATGAAACATTGTTTGCATTACCTTGTAAAAACAATCAATTAGCACAGCAAGAGCCTGAGTGTTGCCTGTGGTATGTTCAGTGCAGTTTACTACTGAAATTTCATGAACTCACAGCTGGCTAGTACTGGGATGGTTGGCATATAGTGCAGTAGTTTGTATTTTTTTGGTCAGCCAAGTGTCTGACACACCCAGAAACCTATCACCATGCTAAAGAGTATCAAAACCAAACTGAGAATTGCATTCATCCCACCTACACATGGAATTGACAGAGTTTGTATAAGATGTGAAAGCATAAAGGCTTAGACAATGCAACCTGCTGTGGAAATATGGGACAAGTATGAGTTATACTGTTGGTGCAGTATTTGTCCAGCTAGAGTTATAATAAATAATAATCCTTCCATTTGATATAGCCTTTTTCATGTCTTCTAGACGTCTCAAAGCGCTTCACAGAATATACTGTAAAGTGAATTGACTGTATATTTGTGGGCAAAACGCAGCAGCAAATTGCGCATAGCAGTGACCCACAAACAGTCGTGGATTGAAGTGACCAATTTGTTATTGTTTTTTTTCTTGAGGGATTATTATCAGGTGTGTGGAGTAAGGAAACTTGCCCAAGGTTTCGCCCTGCTGGAATCAAACCCAGGTCTTATGAGGTGAGTGCTCTAACCGCTGAGCTTCACTGGGTTATCCTACTGGCTAATGCTTTGACTGAGAGGATTGAAGACATATGTAGGTCTCCCAATGAGGAGGGCATTTCTTTAACACAGTATCACAATCATTTCACGGCTTCAAAAGATGCAGCTAGTTTGTTTTTTTAATTATGTTTAAAAGCAGGTGTTTAGATTGAGACACCATCCAATAGTGAGTTGAATTTCTAATCTCTCTTTATATGAGGATTGGGAGTTTTTGTGCTGGGGGGAGAATGGCTATAGGAAGTGGGACTGGATCAGAGTTATGCTTAGCTATGGATCTAAATATTTATGTATTATTTACCTGTTAGCAACAGGAGCCAGAAAGTACAGTAATTTTAAACATTTACTGATTCAAACAGGTCAGATAAACAAATATATATATATTCACATATTTTTTAAAGGAAACTAATTTCAAGAAAGCCACAGGCAACCCTTAGTTTTGTTGAGCTACAATTCTTCCCCCAAAAAGAATGTGTTCGTAATATTTTAGTTCATTAAATTATAACCTCACTCTGGACTGCCTGTCGGATGTTTGAAATTCAAATCATACAATTAATACCAACCATTGCCTACAAATACACAGTCACTACACTTCACAGTAAAATCCCACGAAGCCCTTTGAGATGTGATAAGGTGCCATATCGTCCATAAAATATTCGCTCAATTCGCTTTGCAATGTATTTTGTGGAGGATTCTTATTATATAAAATGGAAAGATCATTAAGGATTATCAATTTACAATTTAATGACTGAATTCGTTGCCAAATCAATGCCGTTTAGATGTTATTTAATGTAATTGTATCTGTTTGTCCCTATTGGAGATTCACTGCAACCCTCCTCGATCTTCTCTGCTGTTTGTTTAAGGTCTTTCTCTCAGTCCTTGTCAGTTATAATTAAACCTGGTCTTCCTCTTTTATTATCCCTGTCTCTATCTGTCTCTTTCTCCTCTCATGTAACACATAATCTCAGATCTACACCTGCAGTTCAACCCTATTGTAATATTGCAGCTCAGGAGCACAACGTGTCTTGAGACATTACAATATTTCAATCTGACCGTCAGGGATGGAAACTTTCCGGCGTTGTCAGGCGCTTGTGGGCAGTTATTGAAACACTTCAAAAAAAATCTGCAATTTTCCAGTTGCACAAAATCGCTCAGCGCGAATTAATAATGAGTGCGTTTGTGAAGACTGAATCTTGAGATGGGATCTTATCAGTAAGTGTGCTGAGAGCGGGAGATCATTGAATGTCAGCGATTACTTGAGACATCTGTCTGTCAGAGACAGCTCTGCTCACAGCCAGTGCAATATTTACCTTGTAACCATAGCACTGTGCAGGGCTCTCTCTGCAGGACCAGTCCGAACCTGTGGTATAGTCTATAAATGCTGTGCTTTTTGTAAAACCACTGCCACTTTGTCGGTACTTTTAAATTATATTTACAACCAGTTTCTGTCCACTGAATACCTTCAGTATGTTTGAGACATCAGAAATGTTAACTTGACTGAAGTTCCCAGTGAAATGCCAGTTGTAATGTTGTACTGTTACATACAGACCTGTCACTCAGATGTACACATGTCAGTTGCTATTAACACGGTTTGCGTCCAACGCTGAAAATAGAAAAACGACATCTTGTTATCTCTAGAGATTTTTGTGGGAGGGTCAAAACAATCCTGTTTGAATGCATGTTTTGTTTGTGGCTTTGCTAAGTCGTGCTGAGAAATGTTCCTCGTTCAACTAAATACCTTTTGATGCCAAAGCTGACGACTGCCGAACCGGTTCTGTCATTGCAAACCACTTCTGTCCGCACTCGTAAAGCTGCGAAATTTAAATATTAAAAAAAAAACTACTTATGACAGGAGGTGCGCAAATCAAAGTGGGTTTCAAAAATGTATATTTAAGTAAAACACGTTCATTTTTTAAAAAAAAATCACGAAGCAGACCTATTGACCAAGCAGTTTTTTATATCCAGATGTTACATAACAAAGTAATGTTTGCTAAATTATCATTAGGAAATCAATAAACGTTATTAAGAATTAAGAAGTATTAAGAATTTAAATTGAAACGAATTTCCCTTCCATCTCTTTATTATATATTATATGTTATTATGTGTTGTATTACAATGTATAATGTATATATTGCAACTATAACATTTTATTTTATAATATTATTATTATTTTATTATAATATATGTCGTTATTTTGCAATATATTGCTTTGCAATAATTCTGTGAAGCGTTTTGAGATGTCTGAACGACGTGATAAGGCACTATATCAAATGCAAGGATTATTATTATTATTATTCTCACCGCTGCAGTGCTAACGTTGACTGCATTAGTTGTGAACTCGGTTAAGTGAACAATTTCTTTGATTATAAATTGTCTTTACACGCTGACCACGTCTGTGGGTTACAAGGTTAAAAAGTCACGAGTGTGAAGCATTATCATTTAAGAAAAGACATGTTAAAATTAAAAGCTCCAAATAAAAGTGCACAGAAATGTCTTATTCCACCGTGAACGTCTGCCAAGTGAACATTTCTGATGTTGTCAAACATACTGGATTCAGTTGACAGAAAACTGGTTGTAAATCTATAATTCAATGTTGTTTTTCGTACTTCCCCCAAAAAAATTCCCCGAATTCAAATCGGAGCTGTTTTGTGGGACATCTCTGTGCACAAATGGTGCCCTGCGGTACGTACAAAAGGACACAGTCACTTTACAGTGATTCCAGTGAAGTGCTCTGAAATGTCCTCAAACGTGGAAAGGGCAATATCAAAAGCCAGGATTATTGTGTTATATTCCTATTAGTGTGAGATGAGTAATATGTTCACTGTAAAGTGACTGTGTCCTTTCTAATGGGCACACAACGCTATTGTAAGTAATCGGTACATGATGTCAATCCGTTAAAATTCATTTGATCTGCAAATAGATCAGACATTGCAATCAGCTGAGAATGTTATTGCCTTTAACACATCTGGGGGTTTAATGCAATCGACTTCAACGCGCATTTTAGCAATTTTAAAGTGATACAAAATAATGAAACGCACGTCTGTTTAATACAAGGCTGTAAATACAAGGAAAAACGCGTTCTCCAGCACCAGCCAGTAAATTAAATCCTGAAACCGTTTCTGGACTAGACAAATCACTGTCAAAATAAAAATATTATTATTATTTATTCACCTGGCGAAGTACAAGTGGTTTATCACGCACTGCACGGTGTTGACACAACTAACAAATATTGCAAACCGAGCTCTAAAACAGTGAAACTGTGCTTATATCGCTGATATTTCTCTCGGGTAACACATGCGGGCAAGAAAGTGATCAACAGCAAACCATCTTCACTGTGATTCACCAATCGTCAGTAAATATACTGAACCATCCGCGATGTACATTATTCTCTGATGGTCAGTAGCAGCAGATAGACACATAGAGACACAGAGAGAGACAGAGAGAGACAGAGAGACACAGAGAGACACACACTGAGAGGACACAGAGAGAGACACAGAGACACAGAGAGAGACACAGAGAGACAGAGAGAGACAGAGAAAGACACAGAGAGACACACACAGAGAGACACAGAGAGAGACACAGAGAGAGACAGAGAGAGACACAGAGAGAGAGAGAGACACAGAGAGACACAGAGAGACACAGAGAGAGAGACACAGAGAGACACAGAGAGAGACGCAGAGAGAGACACAGAGAGACACAGAGAGAGACACGAGAGACCAGCAGAGACACAAGACAGAGAGGACACAGAGAGAGACACAGAGAGAGACATAGAGAGACAGAGAGACACAGAGAGACAGAGAGACGAGAAAGAC
>NW_024706097.1:0-12500 GCF_018977255.1 Callorhinchus milii | reverse complement strand
CCTAACCCTGACCCTGAACCTAACCCTAACCCTAACCCTAACACTAACACTAACACTAACCCTGACCAAGACGCTGACACTGACCCTAAACCTAACCCTAACCCTAACCCTAACCCTAATCCTAACTCTAACCCTAACCCTCGACCCTCGACCCTCGACCCTCGACCCTAACCCTAACCCTAACACTAACCCTAACCCTAACCCTAACCCTGACCCTAACCCTTACCCTAACCCTAAACCTAACCCTAACCCTAACCCTGACCCTGACCATAACCATAACCATAACCCTAACCCTTACCCTAACCCTAACCGTAACACTAACCCTAACCCTAACGTTACCCATCATCCTAATTTTAACCCTAACATTAACACTAACCCTAACCCTAAACATAACCCTAATCCTAACTCTAACCCTAACCCTAACCGTAACTCTGACACTGACCCTGACCATAAACCTAACGCTAACCCTAACCCTAAGACCCTAACTCGAACCCTAACCCTAAGACCCTAACCTAACCTTAACCCTAACACTAACCCTAAACCTAACCCTAACCCTAACCCTAAGACCCTAACTCCAACCCTAACCCTAAGACCCTAACCTAACCCCAACTCTAACACTAACCCTAACCCTCACCAAGACCCTGACACTGACCCTAAACCTAACCCTAACCCTAACACTAAGAACCTAACCTTCAGACCCTAACCCTAATCCTAACCCTAACACTAACCCTAACCCTAACCCTAACCCTAACCCTAACCCTAACCCTAACCCTAACCCTAAACCTAACCCTAACCCTAACCCTAACCCTAACCCTAACCCTAACCCTAACCCTAACCCTAACCCGAACCCGAACCCGAACCCTAACCCTAACCCTAACCCTAACCCTAACCCTAACCCGAACCCTAACCCTAACCCTAACCCTAACCCAACCCTAACCCTAACCCTAACCCTGACCCTGACCCTGACCCTGACCCTAACCCTAACCCTAACCTTAACCCTAACCCTAACCCTGACCCTAAACCTAACCTTAATCCTAACCCTAACCCTAACCCAAACCCTGACCCTGACCATAACCCTAACCCTAATCCTAATGCTAACCCTAACCCTAACCCTAAGACCCTAACCCTAACCCTAAACCTAACCCTAACCCTAACCCTGACCCTGAACCTAACCCTAACCCTAACCCTAACCCTAACCCTAACCCTAACACTAACCCTATCCCTAACCCTACCCATCATCCTAACTTTAAACCTAACCCTAACATTAACACTAACCCTAACCCTAATCCTAACCCTAACACTAAGACCCTAACCCTAAACATAACCCTAACCCTGACCCTGAACCTAACCCTAACCCTAACGCTAACCCTAACCCTAACCCTAAACCTAACCCTAACACTAACACTAATCCTAACCCTAACCCTAAGACGCTAACCCTAACCCTAAACCTAACCCTAACCCTGACCCTGAACCTAACCCTAACCCTAACCCTAACACTAACCCTAACCCTAACCCTAACCCTAAGACCCTAACCCTAACCCTAAAGCTAACCCTAACCCTGACCCTGAACCTAACCCTAACCCTAAACCTAACCCTAACCCTAACCCTAAGAATCTAAACCTAAGTCCCTAACCCTAAGACCCTAACCTAACCCTAACACTAACACTAACACTAACCCTGACCAAGACCCTGACACTGACCCTAAACCTAACCCTAACCCTAACCCTAACCCTAATCCTAACTCTAACCCTAACCCTGACCCTGACCCTGACCCTAACCCTAACCCTAACACTAACCCTAACCCTAACCCTAACCCTAACCCTGACCCTAACCCTTACCCTAACCCTAAACCTCACCCTAACCCTAACCCTGACCCTGACCATAACCATAACCATAACCCTAACCCTTACCCTAACCCTAACCGTAACACTAACCCTAACCCTAACGCTACCCATCATCCTAATTTTAACCCTAACCCTAACATTAACACTAACCCTCACCCTAAACATAACCCTAATCCTAACTCTAACCCTAACCCTAACCCTAACTCTGACACTGAACATTTCTGTAGATCTTCATTTTGTAAAAAAGCGAATAAAGTAAAATTTTGAAGGCTTAAGTACAATAAAATCAACTTCGAACGATATTTCCATCAAAAGTATATTTTCTGTAATAATATCAAGTGAGACAAAATATTTAGATGTTTTAATCATTAGAAATCATTTTATACAAATAATTCAAAGAGTGTTTTTTGTTTTGCTTATTGAGAAATTTTTGTCAAGTGAAACAACATTCAACAAAATAAAGTTGCGCCGATTTTTAAAAAAATCGATTTCAATAAAATGTTACGTCAAACATAACAGCCAAATTATACTTGTTTTTGAAAAGATATACAGAAATCGCTTTACATGAAAAATCAAATAATATTTTGTAATGTACTTTTTAAAAACTTTAATTTACTTTTTTAAATTTTTATTTTTTTAAAAGTTTGAAATGTAATGTTATAAAATTATTAAATGTATTAAAATATGCTCAGGAATGTGTATGAGATCCTGTGCAGCTTTTTGAAAAACAAGATACATTTTAAACTATACATTTTAATAAATTAATTTTTTTTCAATTATTTTTTTAATTCACAATTTAAAAATTTAAAATATAACATTATAATTTTTTTTAAAATATCAAGATGTGTTCAGCAGTGTGTCTGAGTTCGTGTGCAGATTTTCAAAAAATAAATTAAATTTTAAACTATACATTTTATTAATTTAATTTTTTCAATTATTTTTCAATTCAATTTTAAAAAATTAAAATGTAAAGTCATAAAAATTATTAAAAATTATTAAAATGTGTTCAGGTATGTGTATGATTTCTGTGCATCTTTTTCAAAAAGTCTCTCTCTCTATCTCTCTCCGTCTCTCTCTCTCTCTCTCTCTCTCTCTCTATCTCACTCAGTGTCTCCATCTCTCACACTCAATCTCTCTCTCTCTCTCTCTCTCTCTCCCTCTCTCTCTCTCTCTCTTTCCCTCTCCATCGCTCTCTCTGTGTCTCGCTCTCTTTCTCGCTCACTCAGTCTCTCTCTCTGTCTCTCTCTCTCTCAGTCTCTGTTACCCTCTCTCTCTCTCTCTCTCTCTCTCTCTCTCTCTCTCTCTCGTCTCTCTCTCTCTAACTCTCTCTCTCTCTCTCTCTCTCTCTCTCTCTCTCTCTCTCTCTCTCTCTCTCTCTCAGTCTCAGTATCTCTCTCTCTCTCAGTCTCTCTCTCTCTCTCTCTCTCTCTCAGTCTCAGTATCTCTCTCTCTCTTTCACTCTCAGTATTTCTCTCTCTCTCTCAGTCTCTCTCTCTCTCTCTCTCTCAGTCTCTCTCTCTCTCTCTCTCTCTCTCTCTCTCTCTCTCTCTCTCTCTCTCTCTCTCTCTCTCTCTCTCAGTCACAGTATTTCTCTCTCTCTCTTAGTCTCTCTCTCTCTCTCTCTCTCCCTCTCAGTCTCAGTATCTCTCTCTCTCAGTCTCTCTCTCTTCTCTCTCTCTCTCTCTCTCTCTCTCTCTCTCTCTCTCTCTTCTCTCTCTCTCTCTCTCAGTCTCTCTCTCTTTCTCTCTCTCTCTCAGTCTCTCTCTCTCTCGCTCTCTCTCAGTCTCTCTCTCTCTCTCTCTCTCTCTCTCTCTCTCTCTCTCTCTCAGTCTCTCACTCTCATGCTCTCTTTCTCTTTCTTTCTCTCTCTCTCTCAGTCTCAGTATCTCTCTCACTCTCAGGCTCTCTCTCTCTCTCTCTCAGTATCTCTCTCTCTCTCTCTTTCTCCCTATCTCTATCTCTCTCTCAGTCTCTCTCTCTCTCTCTCTCTCTCTCTCTCTCTCTCTCTCTCAGTCTCAGTATCTCTCTGTCTCAGTCTCTCTCTCTCTCTCTCTCTCTCAGTCTCGCTCTCTCTTTCTGTCTCTCTCTCTCTCTCTTTCTCTCAGTCTCAGTATCTCCCTCTCTCAGTCTCTCTCTCTCTCTCTCTCTCAGTATCTCTCTCTCTCTCTCTAACCCTAACACTAACCCTAACTCTAACCCTAACCTTAAGACCCTAACGCTAACCCAAACCTTAACCCTAACTCTGACACTGACTCTGACCCTGACCCTGACCCTGACCCTGACCCTAACCCTAACCCTAACCCTAACCTTAACCCTAAACCTAACCTTAACCCTAATCCTAAGACCCTAACCCTCATCCTAACCCTAACACTAACACTAACCCTAACCCTAACACTAACCCTAACCCTAACCCTAACTCTGACACTGACTCTGACCCTGACCCTGACCCTGACCCTAACCCTAACCCTAACCCTAACCCTAAACCTAACCTTAACCCTAAACCTAACCCTAACCCTAAGACCCTAACCCTCATCCTAACCCTAACACTAACCCTAACCCTAAACCTAAGACCCTAAACCTAACCCTAACCCTAACCCTAACCCTAACACTAACACTAACAATGACAATAACCCTGAACCTGACCCTGAATCTGACCCTGATCCTGAGCCTGACCCAGACCCTAACCCTAACCCTAACCCTCACCCTCCCATAACCCTAACCCTAACCCTAACCCTCACCCTAAGACCCTAACCCTAACCCTAACCCTAACCCTAACACTAACCCTAAACCTAAGACCCTAAACCTAACCATAACCCTAAACCTAACACGAACCCTGACACTAACCCTGAACCTGACCCTGAATCTGACCCTGACACTGACCCTGACCCTGACCATGAACCTAACCCTAACTCTCATCCTCACCCTAACCCTAACCCTCACCCTAAGACCCTAACTCTAACCCTAACACTAACCCTAACCCTAACCATAAGACCCTAACCCTAACCCTAAGACACTATCCCTAAGCCTAAGATCCTAATTCTAACCCTAACCTTTACCCTGACCCTAAACCTGATCCTAACCCTAACCCTAACACTAACCCTAACCCTAAGACCCTTAACGTAACCCTAACCCTAACCGTAACACTAACCCTGACCCTAACCCTGCCCCTAACCCTGACCCTGAACCTAACCCTCACCCTAACACTAACCCTTACCCTCACCCTAGGACCCTAACCCTAACCCTAAAACTAAACCTAACCCTAACCCTAACCCTAACCCTAAGACCCTAACTCTAAGACCCTAACCCTAACCCTAACCCTAACCCTAACACTAAGAGCCTAACCCTAACCCTAAGCCTAACCCTAACCCTGACCCTGACCCTGACCCTGACACTGACCCTATCCCTAACCCTAACACTAACCCTAAGCCTGACACTGACCCTGACACTGACCCTGACCATAACCATAACACTAACCCTAAGACCCTAACCCTAACCTCTGTCTCATTCTCAGTATCTCTCTCTCTCTCTCTCTCTCTCTCTCTCTCTCTCTCTCTCTCTCTCTCTCTCTCTCTCTCTGTCTCAGTCTCAGTATCTCTCTCCCTCTTTCTCTTTCTCTTTCTCTCTCTCTCTTTCTCTCTCTCTCTCTCTGTCTCCCTCTCTCTCTCTCTCTCTCGCTCTCTCTCCTCTCTCTCTCAGTCTCTTCTATTTCTCAGTCTCTCTCTCTCTCAGTCCTCTCTCTCTCTCTCTCTCTCTCGCAGTCTATCTCTCCCAGTCCCAGTACTCTCTCTCTCTCTATCTCTCTCTATCTCTCTCTCTCAGTCTCTCTCTCGCTCTCTCTCAGTCTCAGTATCTCTCGCTCTCTCTTTCTCTCAGTCTCTCTCTCTCTTAACATTTTATTGAAATCGATTTTTTTTAAAAATCGCCACCTTATTTTTTNGTATCTTAACATTTTTTATATGTACCATAGGTTAAGGAAAATGATATTCGCTGCGATTTTTACAATCAATTTGTAAACGCTGTAAAATAGCGCATAAAATAATATTTTGAAGGCTTAAGTAAAATAAAATCTACTTCGAACGATATTTCCATCAAAAATATATTTTCTTTTATAATATAAATTGAGATAAACTATTTAGATTTTTTTCATTATTAGAAATCATTTTATAAAAATAATTCAAGGAGTGTTTTTTGTTTTTCTTATTGATTTTGTTAAGATTCGAAAAATAAAGTGGCGATTTTTAAAAAATCGATTTCAATAAAATTCTAAAAATGTTAAGTCAAATAAAACATACAAGCCAAATTATACTTGTTTTTGAAAAAGGCACACAGAAATCGCTTCACATGTGAAATCAAATAATATTTTTTATGTGATTTTTTCAAAACTTTATTTTACTTTTTAAAAAATTTAATCTATTTTTAAAAAGTTTAAATGTGATGTTATAACATTACTAAAATTATTAAAATGCGTTTAGTAATGTGTATGAGTTCCTGTGCCTCTTTTTCAAAAAGAAATTAAATTTTAAACTGTACATTTTAATAATTAATTTTTTTTTCAATTATTTTCTTGCCCGTATAAGAAAGAATACATGAAAATTCAAATAGCCTTTTTNGTATGTACCAATCTTAAGGAAAATGATATTTGCTGCGATTTTTACAATTCTATTCACAGTTAGATCCTCATTTTGTAAACGCTGTAAAATAGCGCATCAAATAATATTTTGAAGGCTTAAGTAAAATAAAATCAACTTCGAACGATATTTCCATCAAAAGTATATTTTCCGTTATAATATGAATTGAGAAAAACTATTTAGATTTTTTTCATCATTAGAAATCATTTTATAAAATTAATTCAAGGAGTGTTTTTTGTTTTTCTTATTGAGAAATGTTTGTTCAGATTCAAATAAATAAAGTGGCGATTTTTTAAAAAAAATCGATTTCAATAAAATGTTGAGTCAAATAAAACATACAAGCCAAATTATACTTGTTTTTTGAAAAGGCACACAGAAATCGCTTCACATGTGAAATCAAATAATATTTTTTATGTGTTTTTTTGAAAACTTTATTTTACTTTTTTAAAAAATTTAATCTATTTTTTAAAAAAATTTTTAAATGTAATGTTATAAAATTACTAAAATTATTAAAATGTGTTTAGTCATGTGTATGAGTTCCTGTGCATCTTTTTCAAAAAGAAATTAAATTTTTAAACTGTACATTTTTAATAATTAAATTTTTTTCAATTATTTTCTTGCCCGAATACGAAGGAATACATGAAAATTCAAATAACATTTTTTTGTTTGTATAAATCTTAAGGAAAATGATATTTGCTGCGATTTTTACAATTATATTCACAGCTGGATACTCATTTTGTAAACGCTGTAAAATAGCGCATCAAATAATATTTTGAAGGCTTAAGTAAAAAAATCAACTTCGAACGATATTTCCATCAAAGTATATTTTCCGTTATAATATACATTGAGATAAACTATTTAGATTTTTTCATCATTAGAAATCATTTTATAAAATTAATTCAAGGAGTGTTTTTTGTTTTTCTTATTGAGAAATGTTTGTTAAGATTCAAATAAATAAGTGGCGTATTTTTAAAAAAATCGATTTCAATAAAATGTTGAGTCAAATAAAACATACAAGCCAAATTATACTTGTTTTTGAAAAGGCACACAGAAATCGCTTCACATGTGAAATCAAATAATATTTTTTTATGTGTTTTTTGAAAACTTTATTTTACTTTTTAAAAATTTAATCTATTTTTAAAAATTTAATGTAATGTTATAAAATTACTAAAATTATTAAAAATGCGTTTATTCATGTGTATGAGTTCCTGTGCATCTTTTTCAAAAAGAAATTAAATTTTAAACCGTACATTTTAATAATTAAATTTTTTCAATTATTTTTCTTGCCCCGAATACGAAGGAATACATGAAAATTCAAATAACCTATTTTTGTTTGTATAAATCTTAAGGAAAATGATATTTTGCTGCGATTTTTACAATTATATTCACAGCTGGATACTCATTTTTGTAAACGCTGTAAAAATAGCGCATCAAATAATATTTTGAAGGCTTAAGTAAATAAATCAACTTCGAACGATATTTCCATCAAAAGTATATTTTCCGTTATAATATACATTGAGATAAACTATTTAGATTTTCATCATTAGAAATCATTTATAAAATAATTCAAGGAGTGTTTTTTGTTTTTCTGATTGAGAAATGTTTGTTAAGATTCAAATAAATAAAGTGGCGATTTTTAAAAAAAATCGATTTCAATAAATGTTGAGTCAATAAACATACAAGCCAAATTATACTTGTTTTTAAAGGCACACAGAAATCGCTTCACATGAAATCAAAATTTTAATATTTTAGTAATTTTATAACATTACATTTTAAAATTTTTAAAAATAGATTAAATTTTAAAAAAAGTAAAATAAAGTTTTCAAAAAACACATAAAAAATTATTTGATTTCACATGTGAAGCGATTTCTGTGTGCCTTTTCAAAAACAAGTATAATTTGGCTTGTATGTTTTATTTGACTCAACATTTTATTGAAATCGATTTTTTAAAAATCGCCACTTTATTTATTTGAATCTTAACAAACATTTCTCAATAAGAAAAAAAAACACTCCTTGAATTAATTTTATAAAATGATTTCTAATGATGAAAAAATCTAAATAGTTTATCTCAATGTATATTATAACGGAAAATATACTTTTGATGGAAATATCGTTCGAAGTTGATTTTATTTACTTAAGCCTTCAAAATATTATTTGATGCGCTATTTTACAGCGTTTACAAAATGAGTATCCAGCTGTGAATATAATTGTAAAAATCGCAGCAAATCATTTTCCTTAAGATTTATACAAACAAAAAGTTATTTGAATTTTCATGTATTCCTTCGTATTCGGGCAAGAAAATAATTGAAAAAAATTTAATTATTAAAATGTACGGTTTAAAATTTAATTTCTTTTTGAAAAAGATGCACAAGAACTCATACACATGAATAAACGCATTTTAATAATTTTAGTAATTTTATAACATTACATTTAAAATTTTTAAAAATAGATTAAATTTTTAAAAAAGTAAAATAAAGTTTTCAAAAAACACATAAAAAATATTATTTGATTTCACATGTGAAGCGATTTCTGTGTGCCTTTTCAAAAACAAGTATAATTTGGCTTGTATGTTTTATTTGACTTAACATTTTATTGAAATCATTTTTAACAAAGAATCTGCGTAACTTTATTTTGTTGAATGTTCTTTCACTTAATAAAAACTTCTCAATAAGAAAAACAACAAACACTCTTTGAATTAATTTGATAAAATGATTTCTAATGATTAAAAAAAATCTCGCTTGGTGTTATAGAAAATGTACTTTTGATGGAAATGCCGTTCGAAGTAGATTTTATTGTACTTAAGCCTTCAAAATCTTATTTTAGTTGCGCATTTTACAGCGTTTTCAAAATGATATTAGTGTGAATAGAAATGTAAAGATCGCAGTAATTATCATTTTCCTTAAGGTTGGTACACCAAAAAGCTTTATTTGAATTTTCATGGATTCCTTCGTACACTAAAATAATTGAAAAAAATTAAATTATTAAAATGTATACATTAAAATTTAATTTCATTTTGAAAAAGATGCACAAGAATTCATACACATAGCTGAACACATTACATTAATTTTAATAATTTTATAGCATTACATTTTAAATTTTTGAAAAGTAAATTTAAATTTTAAAAAAGTGCATAAAAAAAGTTGATTTTTCATGTAATGCGTTTTCTGTGCATCTTGTTCAAAAACAAATATAATTTGGCTTGTATGTTTTATTTGACTTAACATTTTACTGAAATCAATTTTTTTAAAAAAATCGCCACTTTATTTTTTGAATCTTAACAAAAAAATTCTCAATAAGAAAAGCAAAAACACTCTTTGAATTATTTTTATAAAATGATTTCTAATGATTAAAAAAATCTAAATATTTTTCTCACTTGATATTATACGAAAATATACTTTTGATGGAAATGTCGTTCGAAGTTGATTTTATTTAACTTAAGCCTTCAAAATATTATTTTATGCGCTATTTTACAGCGTTTACAAAATGAGGATCTAACTGTGAATAGAATTGTAAAAATCGCAGCAAATATCATTTTCCTTAAGATTGGTACACTACAAAAAAAGCTTATTTGAATTTTCATGTATTCTTTCGTTATCGGCAAGAAAATAATTGAAAAAAATTAATTATTAAAATGATACAGTTTAAAATTTAATTTCTTTTTTGAAAAAGAGGCACAGGAACTCATACACATTACTAAACACATTTTAATAATTTTAGTAATTTTATAACATCACATTTAAACTTTTTAAAAATAGATTAAATTTTTTAAAAAGTAAAATAAAGTTTTGAAAAACATAAAAAATATTATTTGATTTTCATGTGAAGCGATTTCTGTGTGCCTTTTCAAAAACAAGTATAATTTGGCTTGTATGTTTTATTTGACTTAACATTTTTTTATTGAAATCGATTTTTTTAAAAATCGCACTTTATTTTTTCGAATCTTAAAAAAAACTCTCAATAAGAAAAACAAAAAACACTCCTTGAATTATTTTTATAAAATGATTTCTAATAATGAAAAAAATCTAAATAGTTTATCTCAATTATATTATAAAAGAAAATATATTTTGATGGAAATATCGTTCGAAGTAGATTTTTTTACTTAAGCCTTCAAAATATTATTTTATGCGCTATTTTACAGCGTTTACAAATTGATTGTAAAAATCGCAGGCAAATATCATTTTCCTTAAACCTATGGTACATATAAAAAATGTTAAGATACAAAAAAATAAGGTGGCGATTTTTAAAAAAAATCGATTTCAATAAAATGTTAAGAGAGAGAGAGACTGAGAGAAAGAGAGAGCGAGAGATACTGAGACTGAGAGAGAGCGAGAGAGAGACTGAGAGAGAGAGATAGAGAGAGATAGAGAGAGAGAGATACTGGGACTGAGAGAGATAGACTGCGAGAGAGAGAGAGAGAGAGAGAGGACTGAGAGAGAGAGAGACTGAGAGAAATAGATACTGAGACTGAGAGAGAGAGTGAGAGAGAGGAGAGAGAGAGAGAGAGAGAGAAGAGAGAGAGAGAGAGAAAGAGAGAGAGAGAAAGAGAAAGAGAAAGAGGAGAGAGATACTGAGACTGAGACAGAGAGAGAGAGAGAGAGAGAGAGAGAGAGAGAGAGAGAGAGAGAGAGAGAGAGAGAGAGAGAGAGAGAGAGAGAGAGATACTGAGAATGAGACAGAGGTTAGGGTTAGGGTCTTAGGGTTAGTGTTATGGTTATGGTCAGGGTCAGTGTCAGGGTCAGTGTCAGGCTTAGGGTTAGTGTTAGGGTTAGGGATAGGGTCAGTGTCAGGGTCAGGGTCAGGGTCAGGGTTAGGGTTAGGCTTAGGGTTAGGGTTAGGCTCTTAGTGTTAGGGTTAGGGTTAGGGTTAGGGTCTTAGAGTTAGGGTCTTAGGGTTAGGGTTAGGGTTAGGGTTAGTTTTTAGGGTTAGGGTTAGGGTCCTAGGGTGAGGGTAAGGGTTAGTGTTAGGGTGAGGGTTAGGTTCAGGGTCAGGGTTAGGGGCAGGGTTAGGGTCAGGGTTAGTGTTACGGTTAGGGTTAGGGTTACGTTAAGGGTCTTAGGGTTAGGGTTAGTGTTAGGGTTAGGGTTAGGATCAGGTTTAGGGTCAGGGTAAAGGTTAGGGTTAGAATTAGGATCTTAGGCTTAGGGATAGTGTCTTAGGGTTAGGGTTAGGGTCTTATGGTTAGGGTTAGGGTTAGTGTTAGGGTTAGAGTTAGGGTCTTAGGGTGAGGGTTAGGGTTAGGGTGAGGATGAGAGTTAGGGTTAGGTTCATGGTCAGGGTCAGGGTCAGTGTCAGGGTCAGATTCAGGGTCAGGTTCAGGGTTAGTGTCAGGTTCGTGTTAGGTTTAGGGTTATGGTTAGGTTTAGGGTCTTAGGTTTAGGGTTAGTGTTAGGGTTAGGGTTAGGGTTAGGGTCTTAGGGTGAGGGTTAGGGTTAGGGTTAGGGTTATGGGAGGGTTAGGGTTAGGGTTAGGGTCTGGGTCAGGCTCAGGATCAGGTCAGATTCAGGGTCAGGTTCAGGGTTATTGTCATTGTTAGTGTTAGTGTTAGGGTTAGGGTTAGGGTTAGGGTTAGGTTTAGGGTCTTAGGTTTAGGGTTAGGGTTAGTGTTAGGGTTAGGATGAGGGTTAGGGTCTTAGGGTTAGGGTTAGGTTTAGGGTTAAGGTTAGGTTTAGGGTTAGGGTTAGGGTTAGGGTTAGGGTTAGGGTCAGGGTCAGGGTCAGGGTCAGAGTCAGTGTCAGAGTTAGGGTTAGGGTTAGGGTTAGGGTTAGTGTTAGTGTTAGGGTTAGGATGAGGGTTAGGGTCTTAGGATTAGGGTTAGGGTTAGGTTTAGGGTTAAGGTTAGGGTTAGGGTTAGGGTTAGGGTCAGGGTCAGGGTCAGGGTCAGGGTCAGAGTCAGTGTCAGAGTTAGGGTTAAGGTTTGGGTTAGCGTTAGGGTCTTAAGGTTAGGGTTAGAGTTAGGGTTAGTGTTAGGGTTAGGGTAAGGGTTAGGATCAGTGTTAGGGTCTTAGGGTGGGTCTTAGGGTTAGGGTTA
>NW_024706096.1:0-15216 GCF_018977255.1 Callorhinchus milii | reverse complement strand
CAAAGGTACGCACGTGCCAAGGCATCTCGAGGGCGCGATAAGGCGCCGGGTCCATCGCCGGGATTGTTATTGTTATATTATTATATATTATGTATTATGATATATTATTCTTCTTCTCTCCCTCGCGCTGCGCAGTGTGTCTGCAGGACAGCGTGTTGGCGTTCTGGAAACACGGGATGCAAGGAAAGAGTCTGCTCACTAACGAGGTGATGCGCAAACGGCTCGGGCAACGCGTTTACTCTTGGTCCGTGCCCACGGGCACCGTCCCCCCCCCCCCGCGGCCGCCACCCCCCCCTCTCTCTCTCTCTCTCCCCCCGACTCGGCCTCGTTCTCCACCACTGTCAAGCCCCACCGGGACGCTGTGTTGCTGTTGTTGCTGATCTCTCTCTCTCCCCTCTCTCTCTCTCTCCCTCTCTCTCTCTCTCTCTCGTTTCAGGTAACGCAGGAAATTACGGATGAATCCAGAATTTTCCGGGTTCTGGGGACTCACAGGTAACACGGGATGAGATTCCTATAGACTAATCGATGGACTGATCGGTTGACTGACTGATCGATCGACTGACTGACTGATCGACTGACTGACTGATCGACTGACTGATCGATTGACTGACTGATCGATTGACTGATCGATTGACTGATCGATTGACTGACTGATTGACTGACTGATTGACTGACTGATCGATTGACTGATCGATTGACTGACTGATCGACTGACTGACTGACTGATCGATTGACTGACTGATCGACTGACGGACTGATCGATTGATGGATCGATTGACTGACGGATCATTCGATGGACTGATCGATTGACTGACTGATCAATCGATTGACTGATCGATCGACCGACCGACCGACTGATCGATTGAATGACTGGAGAGGGAATATGCAAATGAATCGATGAAATAACGAACACCTGACCCCCTCGTTCCCATTCCCGACCCTTCTCTCTCCCCAGGGATATCATCTTGGAAAGCCGACCGATAGACAACCCAACGGCTCACAGCAACATCTACCTCCTAACCGGCCATCAGAGCAGCTACTGAGACCCCGATTTACCCCCTTCTCCCCTTCCCTGAGACCGACCCCCCCCACCCCACCTTTCCCCCTTTGCCGCTCTCCACTCCCCCAAGACCTCGTTCCCCCCACCCTCTCCCTTACTCGGTTTCCCCTTTCGTCCCTCTCCCAAGACCCCCTGACCCGCTTCCCCCTCGCCCTATCTCATCGCCTTCCCCCCACTCCTCCCTGTTTCTCCCGAGCCCCCCCCCCACCCTTTTGTACAGACCCACGAAGCTTTACGCATTATTTAATGACCTGTATTTAGTCTCTTAAAGTAAAAAAAAAGTTTTAGATTCTTGTGTCCTGGACTTCCCTTCGGATCTCTGTCTCTCTCTCTCTCACTCTCTCTCTCTCTCTCACGCGCTCTCTCTCTCTCTCTCTCTTGGGGTCTTGGCCGACAACAACTCAACCGTTTATTATCCCAACGATCCCGACCTCCGACCCGGCGCCTTATCACGTCTTTGAGACGTCACAAAGCGCGGCAAAGTGGAGCGAGAACCGTGGGCTCCGAGGGAGAGATGGGGGCCTTCAACCTCTCCGCACCCGCCCCCCCTCCAGAAATCCATCCCACAGTCCCTTCGCCTCCCTCCCCCCCCCCCCCCCACCGTCCCTCCTCTGCCTCCTTCAAGGCACGACTTGGGGACAAAAAAATTGGCTCTCGATAGACAACCCAACGGCTCACAGCGACATCTACCTCCCAACCGGCCATCAGAGACCCCGATTTACCCCCTTCTCCCCTTCTCTTAGACCCCCCCGCCCCGCCTTTCCCCTTCCCCCTTTGCCTCCCCGCCCCCCCCCCCGCGAAACGTACAGTCACTACGCTCGACGGCGCGAGCCGCGAAGCGCTATGAGGCGTCGCGACAAAGCGCTGACAAAGCGATATCGACGACAGGGATTATTATTATTATCATCAAATGCCAAATTTAATGTGTTGGGGTAATTACAGTGGGAGGAGGTGGGAGGGGAAAAAAAACACTCCCGCCCGCGCCTCCTTCGTGTCCGCTAAACAAAAGATTTTTTTTCTCTCTCCCTCCTTCGCGCCCGCCCGCCCGCCCCTGGAACGAGGGTGCGCATGCGCCAATAGCCCCCTTCGTCTGTCCCGCCTCCCTCCCTTTGTTCGTGGGTGAGTGGCGTGACGGCCAACCAATCAGCGACGTCCAGGGTGAAACGGGGCGACGGATTCCTATTGGCCGAAACCGGTGCGCGGGGCGGGAGCCGCCTGTCGGGTGATTGACGTGCCGATCGATCGAATCGGCAAGCGGGGCGGAGGCGGGGCAAGAGCGCCCATTGGTCGAGGCTTGCCGCGCAGGACGTGCGCACCAAGGGGGGGAGCGGGCGTGCGTGGCGTGCCGAGCGGCCAATCAGCGGGCGGGGCGGGGCGGAAGGGGGGGCGGGACCGGCCGCTCCCATTGGCTGGCGGCCTGACGCACTGTGGGTAGCGTGCGTCGGAAGCGAGCGGGCAAGTCAGAGAAGCGCGGAGGCGCCGACGGGAGAGGAGGGAGGGGGAGAACAGCTCGCGCTCCGTCCGTTTGTTTCGTCCGTTAAGGCCGCGCTGAGTCGGTCACTTCGCCGTCGAGAGGCCTTTTTTCCCCCCGTCCCCCGGAGCCCTTTTTATTTCGGTAGTAGTCCAGAAACGTAGCAAAAGCCCGGAGGCGACCGGCGCTCGACCCAACGTCGACGACTCGGGGAGGAGGAGGGGGGGGAAGGCCCGCGCCGCCGCCGACGACGACGACGACGAACGCCGCCGCCATCATGGAGGAGCCCGGCCGCTTCTACATGATGTCTTCCTTCAGCCAAGCGGCGCGAGAGCGAGGTGCGGCCCAACCCCCCTTCCCTGGCGCCAGCCAATCGGGCGCCCGGGTGGCTCTGAGTGGCGCGCCGACCGGCCAATCAGGCGCCCCCACTCTCTCTCCCCCCCCCCACCCCCCCCCTCTCCCGCCGCGCGCGCGGGTCGGGTCGCGGGCCGTTGGTGCGGCGCCTCGCGCCCTTGAGTGACGGGCCGCGCTGTCCAATCAGGAGCCCGCGGGCGGTCGAGGTGGGCCAATCGGGCGGCGCGGAAGTGGGGGAGGGGGCGGGCTCTGAGCGAGGGCGGGAAGGAAGAGGCGTCACGACGCGCGCTGCGGGGGGGGGGAGGGGGCGGTCAGTCAGTGACGGCGGTTTGAGTGACGGGGCGGGTGCCAGCCAATCAGGCGCCGGGCTGGGTTTGACTGGCGGGTGAAGCGGCCAATCGGGGCGGGCGGTGGGGGAGGGGGAGAGCGGTCCCGCCCCTCGAGCCGAGCCGCCATCATGTCGTCGACTTGTGAGGGAGAGAGAGAGAGAGAGGGGCCATTGGGGGTGTGGAGGACGGGGAGAGAGAGGGAGGGGGTGGAGGGTAGACTGGGGGGGGTGGGGGGTGCTCTCTGGGACCTTTACCCTCTCCCTCTCCAGGGAATGGCCTCACCATAATAATGCTGATCGATAATCACATGGGATGATTGTGTTTGCGTTGTTATGACTATTACTGTCATTGCTGCTGTCGGTGACGGTGGCGCTCACCGGCCCCAGTGGTTACCGTCCGCGCAGCCCCCACCCACACCCCCACCCGGCGGCGGCGGCGACGGCCCTCGTCACCCCCTCCCCCCCCCCCCCTTTTTTGGCCCCTTGGCCTCGACGGGGCGTCCCGAGGCGCTGCGAGGGAACGCGCCGCAGAGTGGCGCCGCCTTTGCCCGTCGGCCGACAGACAGACAAAAACAAACGAGTAAATAAAACCACTTCTTTCGGGTTCATTTAAGGCGTTCTCCTCCTCCCCCCCTCCTCCTCCCCCTCCCCCTCCCGCCCCCTTCTCTGAGGCTTGAGGGTCGGGGTGGTGGAGGAGAGAGATGCCGATAAACTCGGGGGTTGGAGCGCTCGCCTCGCACGCGAGAGACCCGGGTTCAATCCCCGGCGGCGCCAAACCTTGGGGCGAGTCCCCTTACCCCACACACAGCCCTGATTAATAATCCCTCCCCAAGACAAAAAAAAAACCCAATGATAAATGGGCCATTTTTCGACCCGCGGCTGTTTGTGGGGACAGACGCCGCTGCGCGCAATCGGCCGCCGCGTTCGCCCACAAATATACGGCCGATTCGCTTTGCCGTCTATTCAGCGAAGCGCTTCGGGACGTCGAGAAGACGTGGAAAGCGCTATATCAAACGCAACGATTATTATTATTATTACGTATGCGGTGGAGGCTCCTTAAGATGGACACATTGGGGCCGGGTTTTAGGCTTCCCCTAAATATATATTTTACATATATATATATACATGAAATGTATATAATATATATCAAGATGCGCCTTTTTGACTGTGCGTTCAGCCGTACTACTGCCCCTCTACCCTCCCTCATCCCAACTCTGCCCCCAAGCTCGGGTCCTGATCCCTAAGGTTTTGAGGGCATTGAGGTGGTCCGCAGCGGGAACGATCGATCGACCGGGGTATAGGGTCCCGCAGTGCTACTCGCTGCGGACAGCAGAGTAGAGAGAGGTGGCCCCGCGTGCGTGTGTGAGATACTTTCGGTCACAAAAAATGTTTTTTTTCTCCTCTCCCCCCCCCCCCCCCTCTACTCCCTTCCCCTCCTCTCTGCACCTCCCCCCTCCCGGGAATGTTTCCAGATGACTTTGGCCAGAAGAGGAGGAAGAGAAGCCGGTGGAGCAGTGAGACCCCGGATCAGAAGACCATTATCCCCGGAATGCCCACTGTGATCCCGCCCGGCTTGACACGGGAGCAGGAGCGAGCTTACATCGGTAAGGAGTCGAAACCAACTCCGCGTCACTTTACAGTCTTAAACCCCCTCTTCCCATGTTATTTGCGGTCTAGTCTTAATCAGCCTTAAATCACAGTAGAGAGGCATGCGGCTAAGATGTATTTCAAGTGTGTGTGCGTGTGTGTATATATATATATATACCTACTTTTTTTTAAAAAAAGAGTTGCTACTTATTTCAGTTTGCTGTAATCTCGGGGAAAATGCTGATCTTGTTTTTTTTTGTTAACTTCTGAATATTGGGGGTGCCACGATATAAGTAAGTAAGCTATAAGTAAGGTGGTCTTCTCTAACCCCCCCCCGCGTCCCGCCCGTAATGTCTTAATTATTGAACAGGATGTGCTTTATTTTCTTTCTTTATCGTTTGATGATGATGTATCTTGTCTCCGCACAACCATTCCATCAGCCCTGGCGACGCAAGGGAAGAGAGGGTTTAGTTTTGACTTCTTTTGGTGGTTTCGGCCGATTTTGGACGGTATGAAGACCTTCGCTGGGGTGAGTCGCCTTAAGTGACTCTCCCCGCCCCCCCCCACCCACCCACCCCCCCTTCACTCCCCTGGAGCTGGCACGTGGGAGTGAGATTTATTGATTGGAAGCGACCTTGACCCACTTCCCCAAGGTCGTCTCGCTCCAGTCCATTCTCTCTCTCTCTCTCACTAAAATGGATGTTTGTTGTCTTGGGCAGCATTGGAAACGAGCTCTCTTTCTGCTTTCCCCCCCACCCCCCCCCGTTACAGGGTGCGAATTGCTATGGCAATGAGATTTTCTCTTCCTCCCCCACCCCCTTAACCTGGCCCGTGATTGCCTCCCGCCCCCCCGCCCCACACACAAGTTAATTTGCCAGACACCTCACTCGGTGACTCTCAAATAACTGGGCTCGGCTCGTTTGCTCATCTTCTGAGGCTCCAGGACTTGGTCCGAGCACCGTTCACTGTCTATGGGCCTTCAGCCTCTCTGCCCCCCCACCCACCCCAGGGTCCCCCGCCTCACCCCCCGCCCCTTGCCTCCTTCAAGACCCTGCTCTTCGACCGTGCCTCTGTTCATCTACCCCCATCCTCCCTGCCTGGTGGGGTGGTCAGTGGGGGGGGTCCGCTGAGCTCAGTGAGGTGACTGACTGACATGGGTGATGGAAAGTTGTGCAGAGAAAAGACCCGGTTTTGACCGTTGCCCTCGGGCCGGGCGGGCACGGGATGTTTTGCTGCCACAGAGATCAACACTCCAGACAGGCTGGATTCTCACCCACCACGGCTGAATTGGCTGATCTTCGACCTCGACTCATGGTGCCTCTGGCCCCATCACCTCTGGCAGGGAGTCTTAAGACGGTTAATCCTTTTGCGCCTGCAATCGATTCTCAAAAGAGAGAGGAGAGTTCTCCCGCTCTCCCTGTGTTGGGCCTTCAGTCTCTCTGCCCCCCCCCCCACCACCCGCTGGAACAACCCTAACCCTAACCCTTCCCTCCTTCAAACCCTGTCGCAAGACCCTCATCTTCGACCGCGCCTTCAAGGACCATCCTACCCCAACCCTCTGTGCCCTCCACCCCCTCCTGATCCCAACCCCCAGCTCAGGTCCGAATCCCTGACTATCCAGCGCCTTGGGACGTCCTCCTGACGTGAAAGGTGCTGCGTTGAACGCAGTGTGGTGTGTGCCGGAGATTTGCACACCCGCACACGCGCTCGCACAGCTCGACCCTAACAAATTGCAAACAGAAAGGGATTAACCTCTTAACTCTCGCTCCTGCCCGACCGCACGGAGGTGTTTGCTGCTTAGAAACGCAAACCAAACAGCTTGGAGCCTTACGATCAATCAGCTGACTATCCAGCCCTGACTGCACTGTCGAGCTCTGCGTTCATCTCTCTCTGTCTCTCGTTGTAAAATGTTCAGTTACACAGGGATAAAAATGCAATCATAACGGTCTTATCCTCGTTAAGCATTGAACTGTCTAGAATCTGTGCAGGTTAACGTATTCTACTGTTTTTTTTAAAAAAAAAGCAAGAGAGGTGTTTGTTTTTAACCTCCGACCCCGCACCACCCCCCCTCCCGGGCCCCGCACCCCACAACCCCACCCCTCCCTCTCCCCAACATTTCCGGTTTTGTTTTGACAATAGTTACCGGCAGTGTTCCCGAAAAGCCCCCGTCTCAACGGCAACTCCTAAGTGGCTCGCTGGCTGGGCAACGGTGCAGGGCTGGAAGCAATACGTAGCCCCGAGACAGAGTTTAACTCGTACCCTCTGCTGTTTGCCCTGTGGATAGTCCAGGCAGTTTTTTTTTTATTAAGGACCCCTTAACCTCCTTTCTCCCCCCCCTCCCCCTCACCCCCTCCGCAATTGGAATTAGCTCCAAAGTCATCCCTGTCTTGCGTACTGTATCTGTCCCTCTAATGGTCATTAGTGGCCGGATCAGTGGTCCTCTCGCTCTCTCGCGCGCACCCCATCACCTTTCCCGGTGTCTGTATCACCCCCCGACGCAGTTACTGCTTGGGTTTCAAGTGCTGCCTCTCCCTTTTTTTTTTAGTCCCATTAAGCAGCAAATGATATACATTTATATATTATCTATTTTCCGCGTCACTATTGTGGTAGCTGCTGAATAATAACGTTTCACCCCGTGTGCGTGTGCGTGTGTGTTTTTTTTTTAACTTAACTGTACCTTGCATTAGGATATGTGCGGGAAACTTGTCAGCCCAGTAATTAACGGTCCTTTTTGTCAGGCAGGAATTTGCTCCGGGTTTAATTTCAAAACCGCAAATGTTTTCCGAGGCTTTGCTTTGTTTTGTTTTGAGAGTGAAAAAAAAAGCTAGTTTTGTCTTTCCAAAAAAAAAAAAAAAAAAAAAAAACAAACTACTACTCCGTAATGTGTGTTAACTTTTTTTTTGAGAATTTATGTAACTTTTCTTTTCCATCCTTTTTTTTCCTAACCTGGTTACTTCCAGTGCAACTACAGATCGAAGACCTCACTCGTAAACTGCGTACAGGAGACCTTGGTATTCCCCCAAACCCTGAGGACAGGTTGGGACAGATTTTTAACCAACTGACAGTAACCGTTTTTCCTTTTCAATTACTGTACTTGGTGTCCTGGCATTGTAAAGAGATGTGTGATGTTGCTCGGGTATTTAATGCTCTCGATTTAATGATGGTAATCTTTCACTGACCGCTTCAGTACAGGAGATAATAATTATTATTATTATTACTATTATTATTAATGATGATAATCCTTGCATTGAATGATATACCACGTCTTCGAGACGTCCCACAGCGCTTCACAGGATTATACCGTAAAGTGGATTGACTTATCTTTTGTGGGCAAGTGGCGCGCAGCAGTCGTGGATTGAAGTGGCCAAATTATTATTAATTCTTTTTTTTTTTTTGAGGGATTATTTCCCGCCCCCCCCAACCCCCCCCACCCCGAAAAGCGATCCGCCAATCGACTAACCACTAGGTTCCTGTTTATTGCTGTGTAAACAGACGCGTGGAGTAAGGAAACTTGCCTAACATTTCGCCCCAACCCGCCCGGGGAAATGGAACCCGGGTCCTCTCGCTTGCGAGACGGGGGCGCTGACCGCCGCGCCCCGGGACTCCGCCGGCGCGGGACGTCGCCCGGGTTCGGAGTTTAAGGTCGAAGAAGCGATGGTTGCAGGGACAGCTGTGCTCTTTGTTGTGCCTCCGATGTTTAGGGCTGTTGCTGTGAAGCTCTTGTCGGCTTAAAGGCTTTGCGATAATGCTTTGGTTAATCCGAAGGTGGTGGGGGGGGGGGGGGGTAGCAAGAGGGGCGATGGGCTGCTTCTAGTCTCCTCACCTCACCTGTCCTGGTCTATCTGGGTTCAGCCCGTTTGCCCCATCGCCGTCTCACCTACTGCTGTTCTCTGTCTCTCCTCTTAAACACCCCCCCCCCCCCCTCCCGCACCCACCCACCACAGCTGTGCCCAGCCCTCCCGCCATCATTCTGCGCTCATCACATTCTCCTGTGTGAAGGCCACGAGTTAAGCGTTAACCGTGCGGCCGACGCGCAGAGCAGCGAAGGAGCCTCGTTCTGCGAAGGGGACCGTTGTGCAGTCACCAAAGCTCTCGCCTTCCCGGTTCCCTCACCACACAGCGCCCGTCAGCTCCGGCCCTGGACTTGCTCGGTCTCGGTATCCACTGAGCCCACCCGGCAGAGGGCGGCTTAACTCCATAACTGGCCTCAGCCTGCTCCACGTCCACGCCCCCCACCCCACCACCAGCTTCCGCCTCCCCACCCCGCGGAACTCCATCCCGCAGTCCCTCCGCCTCGCGTCCTCCCCCCAGGTCCCTTGCCTCCGTCAAGGCACTCCCCGTCGAGTCAGCCCTCCAACCTCCCCCAACTAAATCCCTCACTGTCCTGCCCGGCGCCTTGGGACGTCCTCCCGACGTGAAAGAAAGGCGCTGTGCAAGCGTAATCCGTTGTGACCTGGAACTCCTTGACAGTGACTTGATTCTCATTAGCAGCGGCTGTCCTGTCAGTAACACAGAGCTCAATTTAAATGCGAGAGAGAGGGGGAGAGAGAGAGAGAGAGAGAGAAACCAGTTAAAATGTCCGCGGCTCTCACCCATTTGGCTCCGAGCGTCAGTTCAATCCTTCGTGTGACAAATGTGTTTTCCTTCCCAAACCAGTCTTTTTAACCCAATACATTTTTTTCTGCATCGATAATACTTTATATATTTTTTTTTTTGAACGCCAGAAAGTTTCGCTCAACTTAATCTGTATTTTTTTTTTTGTTTCGCTATTTGAAGGGAGTTTTGTTATTGCAGGTCAAAGTTAGGGGGGGGGGGGGTTGTGTGTGTGTGTGAGAGAGAGAGAGAGAGAGACAGACCCCATCTTATCTGCAGGAGAGAAAATATTGAGAGAGGCTTCTGGACTGAGGTTATGAGGGGAGGAGGGGGAGGATTTCTGTGTCGCTCTCTAGTTTACGGAGGAGGGGGGTGGGGGCGATCGTTAACCTTTTTGATTCTCTTAGCGGTTGAGAGAGAGTGCGTGTGTGGTGCGGGGGGAGTGGGGGCTCGTTATCGAAAGCTTCTGGGGGAGGGTGTGTGGGAAAAGGGGACTCGCTCGTAATCACCCGCTGGTTTATCGCGCGGCGGTGGTTAGCTCGTTGACGCCGCTCTTTGCCGTCCTTTCGAAGAGCCGGCACAGACGCCATGGGCCCGAATGGCCTCCTTCTGCGCTGTATGACTCCCCATGTTCGGGTTGCTACGAGACTGCTTGCGAAATCATGAAACCGTCCCCTCCGTCCCCACGCTCCTCTGGCGTTGTGAGTTTAAACTCCCCAAGAGTTTGATTAGACGTAGGATTGTACCTCTAAATGATTCTTCCCTCCCCCCACCCACCCACGAGCGCCCGCCCCCCCCGCGCGCGCGCACGCCTTCTTCTTAATAATAATATTAATTTGAAAATAGCGCCTTGCCACATCTTCGAGACGCCTCAAAGCGCTCCGCAGCACATACTGTAAAGTGTAGTGACTGCATTTTGCGGCCAATTGCGCCCGCCCGCGTCTCCCCCCCCCCCCCCAAACAGCTGCGGCTCGAGGTGACCCATTGAATTGTTCTTTTTGTACAAAAAAATATACATATTTGGACCAAAGCTGTCTCGTCACAACTCCAGCATCATTGTATTGAGATCAGAATCTGTTTGAAATGCTTTTATTATTATATATCTATATATATATATATCTATTTTTGTCTTATTTAAAAAAGGATAATTCCCCCACCCCACCCCCACTCCCCTTAACCAAATTCTCCCGTTCACTCTCCTCGTTTTAATTTTAAAAAAAAAAATGATCATTTAGCAAAAAAAAAACAAACCCACAGAGCCGTAAGGTTCGGACTCAATCAGCCAAGTTCTTACAGGTGAAGTGAGTGGGGTGTGAACCTGTGTCTTTATCTTAAAACAAACTATATATATATATTTTTTTTTAGAAACATCGGGTGCTTTTGGAACGAGTTAGGTTCTTTGAATTAATATTTACTCACCATGTGCGAGGGGAGGAGGGGGGGGGAGGGTTGGGAGGGAGCTGTGGAACGGCGAGGGGTGGGGGGGGGAGCGTGAGAGAAAGGACTACGCTGTTTTGAGTTTGCTAGCGGAACCTAACCCATCTCTCTAGCACGGTTAGCGGCTCGGATAGAGACAGTGTTAGCCAGCAACTCGCCTCCCCACCTTCAGAGGTGAAGGAACTGCGAACAAAAAAAAAAAACAGCCGTTGCCAGCGACTTATAACCAAAAAAAAAAAACCAACAAAAACAAACCGTAACCCTTTTTTTAAAGCACTTCTCGCCTCACCAGGGAATTAATCGCTTCTTTTTGCTAGGACAGACGTCGAGGTTCGGTGTCACAATATTATTATAACCCTCGCATTTCGCCATAGCGCCTTAGCACGTCGTCGAGACGTCTCACAGCGCTTCACGGGGGTATACCGTAAAGTGTAGTGGCTGTGCGTTTTGCGGTCAGAAACGCAGCAGCCGATGGCGCCCGCGCCCAAGCGGTCACTGTTCAGCCGACTTTATTTAACTAGACAACCAAAAAAAAAAAAGGCAGTTTAATCCAGTTATTCACCCCGGGACGGAGCATTGAAAAGACTTTCGCCTTAAAATAAAGTTTCAGCTTAAAGATAAGATGCGTCTCGTCGCCCGGTTGGGTAAAGGGGACTTGCCCCACCCTCTCCCCCTCCCCCTCAAGCCCTCTTGTCACCTCACCTCGTAAACTCTTAATTGTTCAGGGGGTCGAAGCGGTGCAGAATTCCAGATGGTTTTATACCCAGGATGTTTTAAGATAGCCCCCAAGTCCCAAGCGCCTTCTGCGGCTCCTGTCTCTGAGGGGTTCCGAGAGAGAGAGAGACCCTGAAAGAGAGGCATCTCAGACCCACCTCTCTGTGGTGGGGCGAACTCTTTTTGGGGTGCAGTGGGGTGGGGGCCAGAGAAAGGGGACTGTAGATCCCTCGACTCCCGTTCCTTATACACATATATATATATATATAGGGGTGAATTCTATTTCCTAACGAACAAACCACAGGGTCTCTGAGCTGCCCCCAAGATTAATTACCCCTTTAACTCTTCCCCCCCCCCCTCCCCCCCAACCCACCCACCCAGCCAGCCTTATCGCGTCTCAAATCGCTTCGCAGACTATACTGTCGAGCGTAGTGGCTGTGTTTTGCGGGACTTATCATAGCGACGGCCCCCACCGCCCACCCCTCAACCCCCCCCCCCCCCCACCCCACTCTGTTGCAGCGATTGCTAGCGGTTGTAAGATCTGAGTTTGGAAGGCTGGCTGAGCGGGCTCAAAGGCAGAGGAGTGTAGGAGAGAGGGAGAGAGAGAGAGAGAGAGAGAGAGAAGAGCCAGGTTGGGGTACCCGCAGGCGTGTGCCCGCTGACTGGGTGTGTGCTTCCCCGCCACAGGTCTCCCTCCCCCGAACCCATCTACAACAGCGAGGGCAAGCGGCTCAACACCAGGGAGTTCCGGACTCGCAAGAAGCTCGAGGAGGAGCGACACAATCTCATCCAGGAGATGATCGCCTTGAACCCTGACTTCAAGCCTCCCGCCGATTACAAGTGAGCGTCTTCCGTGCGGGGATCAGCCCCCACCGCCCCGCGGGGCGGAGGGAGGCATTTGCACAGCGCCTCTCGCGTCGGGTGGGGGCGGGCGGTGGGGGGAGGTCCCAAGGCGCTGGGCATTACAGGCAGGGATTCGGACCCGGGGTGTGGGGTGTGGGAGGGTGACCGAAGGCGCTGTCGAAGAGGAGGGTCTTGAAGGAGGCGAGGGAGGGAGCGAGGGAGAGGAGGGACTGTGGGATGGAGTTCCAGAGGGTGGGGGACAGAGAGGCTGAAGGCCACGGCCACCGTCGGTTGGGGCTTCGGCTACAGGGTTAACAGGAGCTGAGGGGGAGGATTCCCTGTCCCCAGTGACTGGTCTGACCTTCCAGGTCCAGTAACTGAGGACCTCTGCGCTGGACAAGAGAGGGTTTTAATGATGGAGCGCGGGGTGGGGTGGGGTGGGGGGGGAAAGGGAGGAGTGAGTGAGTGGTTGCCGTGTGCTGATCTGTGTGCGCATGTGTGTGTGTTTACACAGGCCACCAGCCACGAGGGTCAGTGACAAAGTGATGATCCCTCAGGATGAGTATCCCGAGATCAACTTCGTGGGACTGCTGATTGGGCCCAGGTATGTCTGCTGTGCGTCTGTCTGTCTCTCTCACTGTCTGTCTGTCTGTGTGTGTGTGTGTGTATCTCTCCTCTGTGTGTGTGTGTGTGTGTATCTCTGCTCTGTGTGTGTGTGTATCTCTGCTCTCTGTGTGTGTGTCTCACTGTGTATCTCTCTGTCTCACTATGAGTGCCTCTGTCTCTCTCTGATTCTGTCTCTCGTTCACTGGGTGTCATTCTCTTTTGTTACGCGTGTCCCCTCTCTTGCTGTGTGTGTGTGAGTGTCTCTTGCTGTGTGTGTATGTATTCGCCTGTCTCTCTTTCCCACACCTCCCCCCCCCCATTTCACCTCTTCCCTCTCTCTTCTCAGGGGAAACACGCTGAAGAACATCGAGAAGGAATGCAACGCCAAGATCATGATCCGGGGGAAGGGCTCTGTGAAGGAGGGGAAGGTGGGCAGGAAGGATGGGCAGATGCTTCCAGGGGAAGATGAACCTCTGCACGCGCTGGTCACAGCCAACACGATGGAGAACGTCAAAAAGGCCGTGGAGCAAGTAAGGTCTCGCCTGCGTGTGTGTGTGGGGGGGGGCACGTGTGTGTGTGTGTGTGCGTGTGGGGCACGTGTGTGTGCGTGTGTGTGGTGGGGAGCTCTCGTAACGAGACTGTTCCTCTCGTGCAGCGTCCAGCTTGAAGCCCGTCCCGCAAGCGAGAGGACACGGGTTCGATTCCCAGACGGGTGAAGCCTTAGGCGAGTTTCCTTATCTCCCCCCCCCCCCCCGGTTAGTCAACGGGCGGCTCACCTTCCGGGGAGGGGTGTAATAATAATCCCTCCCGGCCCAGGGTGGGGTATGGTCTGGCTGTTTGAGGTGTGTGGTTGGGGGGGGTGTGGAGAATTGCTCGCGGGAGCTGGACACCCCCCTAACGGTCGCCCGCGCCCGTTTGCCGCAGATCCGGGGGATCCTGAAGCAGGGCATCGAGACCCCGGAGGATCAGAACGACCTGCGTAAGATGCAGCTGCGGGAGCTGGCGAGGCTCAACGGTACCCTGCGGGAGGACGACAACAGGTGAGGAGGCTGGGGGGGGTGTCCTCCCATCACCAGCCCCCTCCCCACCTCAGTCTTTCTCTGCCTCCCTCCCCTGTCGTGCATCCCCCCCCCCCCCGGACCCACCACTCCACATCTCCCTCACACGCACTCTCTCTGTCTCCTCTCTTTCTCTCTTTCAACCTTTCTCTGTCCCCCACTCCATCTCTCTCTGTCGTCCTCACACGTCTGTGTGTCTCTCTGCCGCTCACTCGTCTGTGTGTCTCTCTGCCGCTCACTCGTCTGTGTCTCTCTCTCTCCCGTCCTCACACATCTGTGTCTCTCTCTCCCGCCCTCACACGTCTGTGTCTCTCTCTGTCCCGTCCTCACACGTCTGTGTCTCTCTCTCCCGTCCTCACACGTCTGTGTCTGTCTCTCTCCCGCTCACACGTCTGTGTCTCTCTCTCCCGCTCACACGTCTGTGTCTCTCTCCCGCTCACACGTCTGTGTCTCTCTCTCCCGCTCACGCGTCTGTGTCTCTCTCTCCCGTCCTCACACGTCTGTGTATCTCTCTCCCGCTCACTCGTGTGTGTCTCTCTCTCTCTCCCGCTCACACGTCTGCCCGTCTCCCCCTCTCACACCTCTGACTCTCTCCCCAACGGTGCCGTTGCTTCCCTGTGACGCTCAGTCCCTCTCCTGCGTCGGTTGTTACAGGATCTTGAGGCCCTGGCAGAGCTCAGAGCCGAGAAGCATCACCAACACCACCTTATGCACCAAGTGCGGAGGAGCAGGTCACATCGCCTCCGACTGCAAGTTCACCAGGTCAGTGTGCAAGACGACGACGACAACAACAACAACAACACGTGGCACTTACGCAGTGCTCCTTCAGGCGGTTTGATGGGGAAACCTGACCGATTTGGGAGGGAATCTGATAAGCATTTGCCCCGTAGAGTCGTGGCGAGCCTCACGAGCGAGAGGACCCGATTTTCCGCACCCCCCCCCACCCCGACCCCCACCCGCCCGCCAACAAATAATAATTTGGTCGCTCAATCCACGGCCGTTTGTGGGCACGTCGCCGGGCGCAATCGGCTACCGTGTTCCGCCCACAAACCAGCCACTGCGCTTTCCGCGCGGTGCGTCCCGTGAAGCTCTTCGAGGCGTCACGACGCCGTGATGGGGCGCCGGGTCAGTTGCGAGGGTCGTTGTGGCAATTGAGGTCCGGGAT
>NW_024706095.1:0-15229 GCF_018977255.1 Callorhinchus milii | reverse complement strand
CAAGGTGGCGCAAGTTGGCGCTCGTTCAGCGATCTCCGCCTTTCCTGCGGGTTGTTCGCTGGTCGTCACTCTGACGAGGAGCGATGCTTCGTTCGTGGCAGGTGGACGTTGGCGTCTTGTTGGCTTCACTCGCAGCTCTGCGACTCAGGTAGCGTTCTTCTCAGGTGGTGCAGACCTCGGCTTGTAGCTACGCGTCGCTACTCCCGACCTCGTCCTTCTGGATGACAGGAGCTCCTTCGTTGGCGGCAACGAGGAGAGATGGCTTGTCGCCCTGGAGAACTCCGGTGGGGCCTTAGCCCGGAGACGAGATGAGATGTAGGCCGGAGCTCGTGAAGATCTGTGGTGGAGCCGAGGATGGCTCGTAGCCCGATGATATGTGTGTTGGAGCCGAAGCCCGGACGAATGTGATGGGGGCCAGAGCCCCTGTCGATCTGAGTTGTATGGATTTTCCTTCGGTTTATATCGGAAAATTCCACTCGGCTTCCCGAGTTGTTCAAAAGCTGTGTCATAAAACCTTCCTGTGGGGGTGGACCATCTGCGTCCGTGTGTGTGTCCGTCCGTGTTTCGCGTGCGTGTTTGTCCGTGTGTTTCGCGTGCGTGTTTGTCCGTGTGTTTATTAGCTTTGAAGACACAGCTGTGTGTGTCGTTCTGGAAGAAAGGGGTGGGGGTGGGGGCCTCGTGTCGGCTGCTTCAGAAGTTATCCATTAGCCAGACCGATGATTCGCGTTGAGTTAAAAAAAAAACATTCGAATCCATGTTTTGTTACTGAATAATATTTGTCGCGAAAACCTACGCGTTAAGCGAGCTTAACTATTCACTCCCTTGCTCTGGGATCACATCCTTTGTCTCACACAGCTTAAGTTGGTTTGGTTGGAAGTTGAAATGCGACTTATTTGCTGCTTGGTTATGCCGAAACCGTGTTCACGATGTTTCATCGTGACCCGATCTCCCAGGAAATGTCATTTCCTGGCTTGTGCAATTTTTGCTGTCCTGTTGTGGGAAGACAAAGGCGTTGTTTCCACCGGTGGGAGCACCCGGCGTAATGCTTTATTTATTCGAAGGCGTGTGTTAATTTCCTTTGAGCCCTTGCCCCAACTTTTATGGGTGTCATTTCCTGGCTTGGTGCCTGTGTGTCGTGATCCTCTCGGAAAGACAAAGGCGGCCGTGTTGCCGCTTCCCATGGGTGTTGTGTTTGGTTAATTTTGAGAGCCTTCTCCGCCCTTGATTTCTCTCTACTTTAATTCCGTACTATTATTTGACTTCTTGTGATTATTTTGATCTGATATCCCGGCTAGGAATTTTGTTTGGAGCGAAATCGATGCCATAATTATTCTTTGATGCTTCGGCCCGGCCGTGTAGATATTCTTTAAAGGTAAATAATGTCAGTATTTATTAACAATGATGGGTCGCGATTCTGGTTCAGATTGTCGTCTGGTTTTCAATTGGAGTGAGGATGGATACTGTTTGCTTAATCTTTATGGTTAAGTTGGTAACTTGTGTATTTAACATGGTTCAAAGACCCATCTGTGCTTTTGTCGTCGATGCTGTTTCTTTGTTAAGAATATAATTATCTCTTCCTCCGTGTCTCCTGGTTCTGCAACCCCCCCGCCTGCAATTCCCCCCTCCCTTGTTCCTCTTGTGTGAATTTAGGGGAGTTTTTTTTTTATTACCTTATTGCCCCCCCTTTCATGTCCTCTTTCCTTTGAAATGAGGTATGCGCGCATCTGTGGAAGTGTGGGGGCCTCTGTGGAAGTGTGGGGGCGTGTTCGTTCCCACGTGGCCGCGTCTATTAAAAAAAAAACGATATTATCTATGTTGGCAGAATAATTCTTAAAAAAAAAAAATATTAAAAAAAAATAAAAAGGGGGCATATATACAACACCGACACACAGCCAATCACCACGCGCTGCCACACGATCCCTACTGCCAGCGCGTATCACCACTACATCACCCCCTCCCACATAGCTCGCAGCCGGCCCGGCTGCCAAAAAAAAAAAAAACCCCCACTCTCCAAGTGTGCCCCGTAACATTAACCACAATGCAACACAGCAACACAACACAACAACACAACACAACAACACAACACCTGAACGTTAACTAGTAACAAGAACGAACTATGTACAAACCGACGAGTAACCGAATAAAAGTTATTTCGAAAAGACCGAGTCCAGTGCCTCCTCGACTCCCGATCCCCCTCCCGCTTGCTCCTTGAACGGAACGATAGAGCGGTCGAACGGACGGGGAACGCCATGACGAGACGATCCGGCCGACTCGTCCCGCACCTCCACCTCATTTATTGGGTCAGGAAAAGTTGCGCGATCTAGCGCGAGTCCGTCTGGCCGTACGGGACAGGACGCTGTCGACCGTCCGGTGGCTCCGGCAGCCCAGGAAGGCACGGATCGGGCCTGGAAGAACCGTCCGTGCCGCGGGGATCCGGTCGCCGGTCGTCGGCAGCTGTCAGTTCCGAGACACCTGGGAGCGGATCAGGCGAAAACATGTGAGGATCAGGCGGAGACATTTCCCTCCCCGGGTCGTCGGTCACATCACATGCTCGGTCCTCCCGACACAAAGGAAGGCCATATGGTGGCGAGAACGGTTTCAGCCGGGAGGGGTGAACGTACCAACGGCGCTTTCCCCATTTTATCTGCACACACTGGGGGCGTGCAACCCGCACGACCTCCACGGGTCCCCGCCATGGCTTCAATAATTTAGGCGACGTAGCCAAAGGTGCATGAGGGCAATGCAGCCAGGCCCTATCGCCCGGTTTCCAATCGTGCACGGACACCCTCCGTGCACGCAAGCGCTCGTTGGCGATTTGGCGAGACCTCGAATTAAGCCGTGCGGCCTCCCGTGCCTCGGCCAGTTTTGCAATGTTAAATTTAATATGGTCGGCCAACTTGGAATTAGGCCGTGGCACGGAAAGTCCCAGCTGAGTCTCCATGGGCGGATCGGCCTCCCGACCGTACATCAGATAAAATGGGGAAAATCCCGTTGCTGCATGGGGGGCCATTCTGTACGCGGCGAGGACCCCCGGGACCTGCAAGTCCCAGTCAACCTGTGCCTCGCACACCTGCTGGCACAACATGGAAGTTAAAGTTCTGTGGAGTCGCTCCACCATCCCGTCAGTCTGTGGGTGGTACGGGGAGGTACGCACCTTTTTTGTACCCAACAGGTCGCACACCTCTGCAGCAATTTGCTCGAAAAATTTTTCCCTGGTCGGTCAGCAAGCGTTCGGGAGCCCCCTTGTCCAAGACGTAGCCTTGGACAAAGGCGTCCGCTACGGCCGCCGCCGACTGGTTGGCGAGTGGCCACGCCATAGGCCATCGG
Source organism: Callorhinchus milii (assembly GCF_018977255.1). Taxonomy (NCBI): domain Eukaryota; kingdom Metazoa; phylum Chordata; class Chondrichthyes; order Chimaeriformes; family Callorhinchidae; genus Callorhinchus; species Callorhinchus milii. The sequence goes on along the minus strand of NW_024706095.1, from coordinate 11,902 downwards.
GTAAAGTATTCCACACCAACCAACAGGTACTTGTTACCCCTAGGCGTGACAGGAAAAGGCCCCAAAATATCCAGCGCAACGAGCTCGTTAGTGCGCGAGACCTGAATGGATTGCAGCGGTGGATTCGGCGCAACGGGCGGTGGTTTCCGTTTGGCGCAATCCACACACCCCTTCAGTATATTGACCACATCGCTCCCCATCCCCGGCCAATAATAGTCACGCTGGAGCAGAGCGAGCGTTTTGTTTACACCCAAATGCAAGAGGCGTTCGTGTGCGGCCAGAACAACTTTGCCCCGCATAGCGGAAGGCACGACGAGTGCGTGCCGCCGGGACATATTGTCCCATCTCATTAGCAGGCCCTGCTTGAGCAGCCAGGAGCCAGCTTGCTTTCGACCCTCCTCGGGACCCCCCGCCCTGCGACGCAACGCGAGCAGGGAGCTGTCAGCCATCTGGAGTCGGCCCCACTCAACGAGAGACAGTGAGAGCAGCGAGTCCCCGCCCGCAGAGGTAGCGGGAACGTCAACCATCGGCGCATTCGCGGCCGCGACCAACTCACTCTCAGGTACAGCACCTGGCGGTTTACAGCGCGCCGACCCCATCAAGCACGCACATTTGGGACGAGGCGACAACCGCGACAGGGCATCCGCGTTGGTGTGGCGCAACCCCTTACGGTAAGTGGTCGTAAATTGATAGTCCTGGAGGACTTCCAACCACCGTGACAATTGGCCTGAGGGTTGGGCGACCCTCAATGAATACTGAAGCGCCGCGTGGTCCGTCCGGACCGTAAAATGACGGCCATAGAGATAAGGTCTAAATTGCTGTACAAAAAAAACAATAGCCAGCAACTCGCGACGGGTGACGCAGTAGCGCTGTTCCGCAGGCGACAAAACCCTGCTACCATAGGCGACCACCTGTCCAACTCCCCCAACGACCTGTGAGAGCACCCCCCCAATGCCCGTGTTACTAGCATCAGTATCCAGCAAGAAGGGACTCGTAAAGTCAGGGTAACGTAAGGGCGGGGCACCCACCAAGGCGTCCCGGAGGGAGCAGAACGCGGCCTCCTCCTCTGGCCCCATCGAAACCTGACTCCTTTGGCTGTTAGAGCGTGCAAGGGTTTGGCAATGGTGGCGAAATGCTCAACGAATCGGCGGTAGTAGGAAGCAAAACCAATGAAGCTGCGGACCTCAGAAACCGACGTGGGCGTTGGCCATGAACTGACACAGTTCGTCTTCGCGGGATCGGTGGAGATCCCTGAAGAATCGACAATGTGGCCCAAGTACCTTACGGATTTCCGAAGAAGGTGGCATTTCGCCGGTTTAAACTTCAACTTAGCCGATCGCATCCGCAAGAACACCCCTCTCAATCGCTGGAGGTGTTCCTCAAAAGTTTTACTGAAAACAATTACATCGTCGAGGTAAATTAAGCAAGTATCCCATTGCAGACCCGACAAAACCAATTCCATGAGGCGCTGAAACGTCGCGGGAGCGGAATGGAGCCCCATGGGCAAGCGGTTGAACTGGAACAGGCCCCCTGGGGTCCGGAATGCGGTCTTAGGTTTAGACTCATCGTCGAGTGGCAACTGCCAGAATCCCGACAGTAAGTCAAGCGTAGAAAAATACCGCGCCCCGGACAATGCGTCCAGGGACTCATCCATCCTAGGGAGCGGATATGCGTCAGCCACAGAGATTTTATTAAGGCGACGGAAATCTACACAAAAACGCAAGGACCCGTCTTGCTTCTTAACCAGCACGATAGGTGCTCCCCACGGACTGGATGAGGGCGAAATGATGTCGGCCGTCAGCATGTCATTGACGGCCGATTGAACGTGTTCCTTCTCGGCAGGACTCAGCCGGAAGGGATTCTGCCGGACTGGTGCCGCGTCACCTGTTTCAATGTGGTGGCGTAACAGGTCCGTGCACCCAATATCATATTTGTGCTTGCTGAACACATCGGAGAATTCGATCAGCAGAGCACGCAGCGCACCCAATTGCACCCTTGACAAATCAGTGGAGTCCGCACACAGCGAATCGACCCATCAAGGTCATCACCCGATAGAATTTTCTGCGCCGGGACGGGATCAACATGTGCAATAAGGCGCTCTTCCGCAGGGACCCGTGCCGCATGAGCAAGCACGGTGCCCTGCGGAATAACGGCCGGCCGCGAACCAGCGTTTAAAACCATAACGAACGGGTCCTCGTCAGCCCGAACCAACGTTTGAGCCACCGCCAAATCCAGACCGCCGACAGCTCTATTCGATGGACCCAAAAGCACGCCTTGTCCCGCAGTCTCTCACCCAATGGCTTCCGCAACCGGAGGGGTATCAACATCTGCGAACCCGGGGGCACGTGCACCGTCTGTGTCGCTAGCGCTTGGATCGTCGCGCACGCCGTCCGTATTTCAGTAGGATTAGCAAAAATGAAATACGGCGACCCGATGGCAGCTCAATACAACGTTGATCCACGAGAATTTTAATGGGCATCTTAGCCAAAAAATCTGTGCCCAACAGACAAGGAACCGCTAGGGAAGAGGAGACGAAAACGGGTCCCGCCAATTTAATATCCCCTATGCAAATGGTCGCCCGAATCTGACCGATAATACCCAATGAGCCCCCATTTGCAGCGTAAAATGGCACGTCCACCGGAAGCAGAGGTCGACATTGGACGGGGAGAATGTTATAAATGAGGTCGGAAATTATAGTCGCCGACGCTCCCGTGTCCACCAACACCCTGACCTCGACCCCGTCTATGAATCCCGTAACGACGCAGCCACTATTCTGTGGCCCAACTCAGACCATTTAATGTCCCCCGGCCCCGTACGAACCCCCCTCTCCGAACCGAATCCCCGACCCCCAATCGCACATCCTCCGCCGCAAAGCGACGGCCCATGTGTGTCGTGTATGTAGGCCGAGCATGTGAAGTGCCGCGACTTGCCGGGGGTAGTTGGGACGACTTGGGGCCTTGGTCGTCGTCCAGCCGAGGTCCCGTGGCACGCTGACGTGGAGCGCGGCACCCGGACGCCACGTGGCCCCGAAGGCCGCAGTTGTAGCACGTGATGAGGGACGTCGGAGGTCTCGGTTGCTCCAGCTTGCGGGCCGATCGCAGAGGCGAACGACCCCCCGACCTCCAATCCCCCGGTCGTGCTGCAGCGAACGCCTCCTCCCGTGGGTGAACGACCTGGGGCTCGGTGACCACCGTGGCCGGAGCTGAGACCGCGGCAGCAGTGCAGACGACCACTTGTTTCCGCTTCAGGACCTCGTGCGCCTGGATACTCGTTGCAACACGCAACGAACATATGTCGACTTCGTCGGCTGTGTTGATGGGGACCCCCAGGTCGTGCGCCAACTTCAGCAGTTGTTCCAAAACCATAGCGTCCTGCCCCTCCTCGTCCATACGAGGGAACGCGGCGTCCGCGAGGGCCAACAACGCCGTGCGGTAGGCGAGCGCGGTCTCCGTGTCCGCCTTCCGTCGTTCGTAAAATTGGTGGCGGCAGGCCGAAGGTGGGCCGTACACCTTGGCCATGAGGCCCAGCGCAGCCTTGAGCGTGGAGCGGGCCGATCTCGGTGCGGACCTGAAGGCCGCGAGCGCGTCGTCGTCCAACATGGCAGGCAGTGCCCGCAGCGCCGTAGCGTCGGACCAGGCCGACATCTCTTGATGGGCGAGAAATCTTCGCTGGAATGCGCCCCAGTCACCCCCTTCCGCTTTGAAGGCTGTCAACGCGGGAAGACGCTGCTGGAAAATAATGTCGTCCTCCGCCTCGTGACTCTCCCGCGCCGCCCGTCGACATGCAAAATGGCGGCCCCTGTGGCGGGTGGCTGATGGCGGCCCGTAGCGCCGCTGATGACGTGAGCGGCAGAGATTGGAGGACCCCCGCCACGTGTTGCTCGCGATTCCCGCCAACAGATGGTCGATCGGCAGAAATGGCGGGAATTTCAAAGTAATTTTGGCGGGAATCTGCAACGCGACCCTTTCAAGGTCCGTCGGCGTTCTCGCTCCTCCAGCCGTGGTGATCTCCGCTAGGATGGACGCCGCGGCGAGTAGCAGCTCTGCCAGGCGGGAGTGCGCGTCGCGGAGTCCGGCATCGGCCCCCAGCGGCTCGTTGGGCGCCCATGAGGGGTCCTGTGGCGCCGGCATGTCCTCCTCTTCTCCCCCCGATGCCTGCTGGCCCGAGTCGTCGTGGTTTTCCTCCCGATCACGCTCGTGAGTCCGATGAGTCTTCTTGGTATCCATGGCAGGAAGACTGTTTCACTCCTGACGCCAGTTGTAGTATTGTAAATTACAGCGGGAGACCACTTGACGGGTAGCACACTTTATAAAACTCTTCTCTTGGGCACAATGACACGTGTGGACAACTACAGCTCTTCCTTAGCCACAATAACACGTGTGAACACTACAGCTCATGCTACACGTTCCACCCGGCTACACACACACGGGCTCTCCAGCCCCGTAGCTCCCAGGGGAACCTACAGACCCACCCCAGCTTGGGTATGGGTCACGACCACTGGGTCCCGTGGCCCGGCCCTCACACGGACGTCCGGCCCCGGGTCCCAAGGTCCCGCCTCTGAGCCACACAGGGTCCCGGCCCTTACAAGGACAGCGGGACTAGGGGTCTCAGGGCCCTACCTCTTCCTCCTCCGTCTTCTGTCTTCACTGGTCACCAACTCCACGAGCGCCCGCGCGCACCGCCTTATATAGCCCTCCGCTCCCGAGGAGACGGAGTCTATGCGGACCGCGATGTGAGCACCCACCCTAGTCGACCAATCACGATGCGCTGCCATACGATCCGTTTTCCCAGCGCGTGTTACCACCACACAACCAATCACCCCGCGCTGCCACACGATCACTCCCTGTCAGCGCGCGTCACCAACACACAGCCAATCACCACCACATGACCCATGACCCCGCGCTGCCCTATGATCCCTCACCGTCAGCGCGCGTCACCGACACACAGCCAATCACCACGCGCTGCCACACGATCCCTACTGCCAGCGCTTATCACCACTACATAAATACCGATTCTGATTCTGACCACCTGGCATACTCTCTAGACATTTTCTTATACAGCTCCCAAGTAATGGCATCACTGGTGAAATTCAGGGTTACACATTCCTCTTTCAGTGATCCTGATTATCGTTCAGAGGAAGTGTAATGGTGATTAATCATCTTGTTCAGTTTAATCTCTATGATCAGATCCAATCAGGTTTTCGGAAAAAATTACTCAACTGAAACTGCTTTATTTCTTGTTTCTAACGATCTTCTCTTGTTTACTGACTCTGGGTCTCCTTCTTAAGTGGTTGTCCTTGATTTATCTTTTGCATTTCATACTATCGATCATTCTATTATCGAGCGCTTTTACAGCCTTGTCGGCTGCTCTGATGCCTTTCGAACTTGGTTTTCTTCTTATCTCTCTGATCAGGTGTATCATGTCGTTATAAACGGCATCTCGTCCTCTCAAAAACCTCTGCTTCATGGTCTTCCACAAAGGTCTATTCTAAGTCCTCTTCTATTCACTACATTATTCTTCCTTTAGACAAACTAATCTCCAGTTTTGGTATAAAACACCATTTCTATGCAGATGATACACAAATTATTATTAGTTTCAATCAGTCTGATGTAAATCCAACTTCCACTCTGTCTTCCTATCTGACCGCAGTTGCTGACTGGCTCGCAGCCAATTTTCTTTCAATGAATAACGCTAAAATTGAAGTTCTCTTAGTTGGAAAAAGGTCACTTACCTCTAAGCATCGTCCACTCTACTGTACGTCTGCTTGACTCTGATTTTCATAGCAGTCAACAGGCACAGAATCTCGGTTTCATTCGGGACTCTAACCTCTCCCTTTTTTCTCACATTTGCTTTATGTGCAAAACTGCTTATTTCCATCTTCGTAAAATTTATCTTATTCATAACTGTCTCTGCAATACGGCTACAGAAACAATAATTCATGCATTTGTTACCGACAGGCTAGACTATTGAAATTCTCTGTTATATGGTCTTCCCAAGTCTCTCATCCAACGTGTGCAATGTGCAGAATGCAGCTGCAAGAGTACTCACTCATCCCCATGAGCGTAATCATATACACCCATCTTACGAACCCACCACTAGCTACCTATTCAGTCCAGAAGAACTTTTTAAAACTTTTTACTGTTTAAAAAATTATTCATAGGCTAGCCCCTGTCTATCTTTCCCCTCTCGTTTCCAGTTAATTTCCCACCTCGGGTTCTCTGCTCTGCTTCAAGAGAGGTTTGCTGTCCACCCCAAAAATTAAACACAAATCGATTGGTGGACGAGCGTTCACATGTGCAGCCTCCACAGTCTGGAAGACCCTCCCGCTACGCATCGTTCAAATAAAATTAATTAACTTATTCAAATCTGAACTAATGGCTTATTCATTTGTCTTGACACGCTGGAAAATATGCATTTACATTATTGTCCAAACGGCTCTTAACCTTTTGGCCACTCCACCACCCCTCCAGTAAAGGTTCTCCAAAATCCGGCGAAATGTTGGGATTGTAGTCTGGGGAATGGAGACCGAACGAATTTATTTTATACTCTCTGGTTCTTTCGGTAAAGTCACGTAGATAGAAAAAGTAGTAAAAGAGCACACGACGTTTCGGTCGCAATACAAGCGTCCGTCTTCAGGTGATAAAATTATCTGCTGTTGTGGCTTTATATAGGAACGGGGGGGGGGAAGAGTGAAGGAGTTTTGTCGAGTCGTGGCTGTAGGAGTTCACGGGGGGGAGGGGGGGTTTGTGGCGTGCAGGGAAGGGTGGGGGCTGGCACAGGGGGGAGAGGGGGGAGGGTTTGTGGCGTGCAGGGACGGGTGGGGCTGGAGAAATTAGCAAGTAAAGGAGCTCGAACTAGTAACCGGACGACGACAACTGGGTGAGTGAGTGAAAATCATAGCAGTTAAAACTTGGCGCGGTTTATCACATCCTTCCAATCAGGGGCGGTTTCTTTATTAGGGCGATTGGGCGACGCACCACCAATGTCATTCAACCACAGAGTCACGCTAGCTGTCACTGTGCCTCTGGATATAGTCCAATCAGCGTCATGTCACGTTCTGTGGAGTACCGCCTCTTTTTGGGCGATTTCACTCCGGCTGAGAATCGACCAGAGTGTTCCCATAGACTTACATTCAAAGATGTTTTTTTTCGAACGGGGGGCGCTGCAATGCATTCTCTATGGCTTCCGGGAGGGCTCGCACTAACGTGCTTACGTCATCATACGTAAGCACGTTTCAGTCAACAATTTTATTTGTCGCCACCTAGTGGAATCTTTAATAAAAGAAACTTGAGTGGATTGTATTAATAGTGAGTATAGAAACAAACAAGATGTATTGTAAGAGTCACTTTATTTTTCATTAATATTAAAGAAGTGAAGTTGCCTTTACATGCTTAAGCTGTTAATTTATCCTTTGCATGGGTGGACCTTATCCTTATAAATCATCCAGACATTTTCCCCCCTGAGAGATTTTGCAGGAGCCGCCACTGCTTCCAATGATTGCTCAATCTGAATCCATCTTCTCGATGAAAGTTTTGTCTGTGTTTTTATATCTGGATGGCTTCATGAGCAAATCTCTGATGGTGGCCCGAGGGTTTGCAGAGCACCTTGGTCTCGGAGAAAACAATGTCATGTGTGCCCACAGCGTTGAAACAATGATCCGCCACCGCCGAGGTGTTGGTTCTGCCATGTTTCAAATCCGCTTTGCGTTCGCAAACCCGGTCTTTACTGCTATGCTTTTCACTCACCCACCCGGTTGTCGTCGTCCGATTACTAATTCGAGCTCCTTTACTTGCTAATTTCTCCAAGCAACATCTGTCCCTGCACGCCATAACCCCCCCTCTCCCCCGTGAACTCCTACAGCCACGACTCGACAAAACTCCTTCCCCCCCTTCCGTTCCTATATAAAGCCACAATAGCAGATAATTTTCTCACCTGAAGACGGACGCTTGTGTTGCGACAGAAACGTCGTGTTCTCTTTTATTATTATTTTTATCTACGGGACTTTACCGAAAGAACCAGAGATTATGGATTCCTGCAGTCACAAAAGCTTCAAATCAAGACTTGATTTATTCTAATTTATTTTCTCTGAGATTATTTTTTCTTGTGATGTGCATTTTTCTCGTTATTCATGTATTCTTTTTCTAAGTAGTAGGGTTTTATTTTTGTACAGAACTGGATAATTGATGTGCAGGGTTGTGGGATGCAATTGCATGCATGACGCTATGTGAAATTAAATTAGTATTATTACACAAATACAATAGAATGTGTGTAAGGTGATACAAAACCTTATATAATAAACGAGAATTATAATAGTCAAATAAAAAAACAGTCTGTTCTTCCATATAGATCTTTCAACTGCCAACTCAACTGATAGCTGCGACTCTCGTCTCGTGTCCGGAACAAAGTTATCTGCAGCATTCAACAGAAAACTTACTATAGTGCTTAAGAATTGATCTCATCACTCCATCCTTCTGGACGTGTTCCATCCCTTGGCTGCCCGTGCATTAGAATTTCTTTAGAACTGCTTGTTGTTGTATGAGTTTTTTGTCCTTCCCTCCCGCACCACCGATTAGCACGGTTGGATACGTACATTGTGAAAGAAGTTCAACATACAGTACATACTACACTGTACACTATGCTATAGACTACACTACTATACACTACAATACTACAAACTACACTATACCATGTTGTAAACGCATTTCTTTAGAACAATTTTTTGCGTGTTAGTTGTCCTTCCGCTGCACCTCCTATTAGCGCCGTTGGCTACATACGGTGTGAAAGAATGTAAACATACATACATAATTTGTGACCATAGGCCGTTGTCCTTTCTTGCCAGGACTTGTCCTGCCCAAGCACACTTACCTTTATTAACAGTTTTAATTGTTAATCTAAATATGTTCACCAGTCAACATGTTCCTCGTTCTGTCTCTCCATGTACCGTGGTGGCTATGAGATGTTCACTACATCAACTGGTATACAGAAGGTCGTGGGTTGAATACCCATCCTGACGCGGCTGTATATTTGGAGTCTGCATGTCTCTCTCCCCGTGGTCGCGTGGATTTTTCTCCGGGTCCTCCGTTTTTTTCCCTTCCACATTTAGAAACGTTAATTTAGAATATTTGGTTGCTTTAAATGTCCACTTCATTGGCTTATCATTTGTGACCAGGTCGCTTCTGAAACATAACTATATAGCTCAGTGGGCCTTATGTCGTAAAAAAATATCATAGTTACAGTTAATAATGTACTAGTAGTGACATTAGCATTAATATGGTGCTTAAATGCCCAGGTTAAATACATAATTCAAACTGTTCATGAAAGTAATTGGACTTAGGCAGACACCTCGCTAGAATTGATGATAGCAGATAGTCAACAATATTGACGGAGTGTTAGCAAAGCAATAGAACGCATCTGAGAGGACACATGCAGATGAGATAGTTCCCAAATGAGTATCTGTGCAAATAAAAAAATAATCAGGTAAGGCTCACTGAGCTATGTATCTCTTTTTCAGAAGCTGCCTGGCCACATATGATAGCTCAACGAAGTGGCTTATCACATGGAAATGTATTGCAACCAAATACTTTAAACGCATGTTATTCTGAATGTGGAGGGGAAAAGACAGAGAACCCGGAGAAAAATACATGCGACCACGGGGAGAGAGACATGCAAACTCCAAATATGCAATCTTTGGAGTCGGAATCAAACCCACAACCCCTTGTATGGCAGGCGAGCTAGCTAACATCTCCTAGCCACCATGGTACCCTCAAATGCTAGGTGGACTATACAATTTCAATACCGTGAGAGATGGTGATGGCTTTGACAGCATAAAGGTGCTCTTCGGTTCCATGTTTACACCAAAGAGCATTGCGATCCTAACCATGCATTTAATTTAATCAAGCTATCGTGAAGCAATAACCATAAAAAAAAAATAATGTCTCTCTTTCTCTGTTACTCTGCGTGACCCTTGTGGCTCAAGCAATGGACCGGGTGCTGGTGAAACGGGAGCATGTCCTGGACATCGGCGCACAGCGATATGAGCTGGCAGTTCGTCGAGCCGGGCACGAGGAGTTGGTGAAGCCGGAACCTGTGAAGCATTCAGCTGTGAAAGGCGATGAAAGCAACGAGTGTCGGAAATTGGTACGTCACCAGAGGCACACGTTAGGCTGAGCCTAAATAGAAACGGGAGGGACCAGTGTAAGAGGAGGCAGGGCCTTAAGATAGAGAGGGCGGGGTCTATAGCAGAGGGAGTCAACAACCAAAACAACAAGAGACATATTTTTCTAATTTAGTAATAAACCTCAATATTTCAAGAGCCTCAAAATGAAATGTGAGTACGAGACGGTGGTATTCATAAATAACATCATAAAGTAGCTCTTAAAGAGCCGCATGCGGCTCTGGAGCTGCAAGTTGCTGACCCCCGCCATGGTAGTAAACTGGACTCCCATGGTAAACTGGACTCCCATGATAAACTGGACTCTCATGATGAAGTGGACTTCCACGTTGAATTGGACTTCCATGGTGAACTGGACTTCCATGGTAAACTGGGCTTCCATGGTGAACTGGACTGCGATGGTTAGGGGCCGGCAACCTAAATAACAAGAGCCAATCCTTAAAGAGCCACCACGTGCGGCTCCGGAGGTGTGGGTTGCCGACCCCCCTGGGTCTAAAGGGAACCATGAGGGGCTTAAAGACAGAGCAGGGCCTGAGAAGATGGTGGCCTGAGCAGAAAGGGGCAGGGTCTAAAGAGGGAGGGGTGTGGTCAAAACAGGAAGGGTGCAGGGCTTAAGCAATGAAAGGGGTTTTATTTATTTAGCGAATGCTATTTCACACGACTTACCACAGTCAAGACACCAGATCAATTTATAATATATATAGATAAATGAATGTTCTTTGAGCGGACGTCAGCCCCACATAGCCACTTTACAGCCTCCTCCAGCAGGTGCAGGGCAACCAGTCCGCTCGGCACGCCCTGATGCACTTCACAGCCGAGACGATGTGCGCTATGGTCTCCTGGCTCCCCGCATTCACCCAGTAGTGGGCTGTCACGTCGTAGCACGCCCTATCGATGTTCGTAGGCAGCACACACTCCCTGGCCACACCCTGGTTACACTAGAAACGGTTCCCAAAGCACCAATGCACCCACTGGCACCTTGGGAGGTCGAATACAAAGGGGATGGGGCCAAGAGGGAAATGTGGGGCCTGAATGGGAAGGATATGGGGCCTAAACAGGAACGGGTTGGGTCATAAGGGGAAGGGGTGAGGTCTTTACAGGAGGGAAGTGGGACCTGAGCAGGAAGAGAAAGACAAAATAAGTGACCTATAATCAGAACAGGCCGAGACAAATTCCAGCAAATGCACCGACTCTTAAAAATTAACAAAGACGGTCAAAATAACAAGTAATCCCAATTCCGTATATAGGGGAGTGCTTCCAACATGAGCTGCTAACCGACTGATTTAAGGAGATGAAAGCATAGAATCAAATAAATGCAGCAGGCAGTAAACAGTTAACGGAACAGATACTGCTATAGGCTGCATGATTAGCACAGTGGGCTACGTACGATGCGAAAAAAGTTCAGCATACATACAACTAGGATGCTTTCATTGTAAAATGTAAATTTGATGGCATAAATAATGATTAATATTTTCCCTTTAGGACGAGCCATCTTCCCAGGAACCAGCATCGACAGAGGACTCTTCTAAACGTGAGTGAATGTGTAGTGCAGGAAAGCCTCCATAACGTGTATTGAATGCGGATGTTTTGGCTACATGCGGTTTTGACGCTGCTAAGATTTTCATCTCCAAGTCGAAAAGTAGCGGTGTCAGAGTACTACATCCATTTAAGGTGTGAATAAAGTGACTGTGACGACGATTTATTTTACCCACACATGTTCTTGTGCGTGTG
>NW_024706094.1:0-15244 GCF_018977255.1 Callorhinchus milii | reverse complement strand
TGACCGATAAACATTTCCACAAGTTGATAAGCCCACTGTGTTGTGGGCAGGTCGCTTCTGAAAAAGAGCGGTGTAGCTCAAGTGGGCTATGCCTGGTAAAATAAAAAAAAACGTAGAAATATTTAAAGTAAAAACAAAGTTTCAAAGTAGTGAGCCAGGTGAAGACAAATTAAACTTAAGAAGAGAAAGCAAATGCAATCAGGCGAGGGCAGGAGGCAAGGCCCCGCATGGCTAGGCCCCGCGTTGTAATGTTTCAACCTGGACATCGATTCCATACTCGGTGCTACTCAATTGATATCCCTACGAGGGAGAAGGAGCGAGGCTCTACCTGGGTTAATAACAACAACCACTACAACAACAACAACAACCACCACGATGTAAACTTCTCACCTCGGATCTCAGTGAGCGAGCGTGCGCGAAGCAGAAGCGACCTGATAACTCGTGACGTCATGTGGCAGCAGGAGGTGACATGACGTCACTTGCGGGGTTCACACAATCCTCTTCCCCAACGAGCAGCAGGGTAACTGAATACAGTATATTATAGTAATAGGTTTTTACCCTTTTAAACTGGTACAAAACTGACACCTTTATACAAGGCATCATGTTTGCAATAACCACAACACAAGTAGTCAAAAATGCAAACAAAAAAGCAACTCTGATAATGATAATATGCACTGTCCTTGAAGTTGATTGGTCCACACCCGAGACGGCTTTCTCTGATACTGCACTGTGTTTGAGTAGTACGCCTTCTGGTGTCATCTGGTTCTATGGCTCCCTCTCTTGAACAGAGACCCATTGGGTGCGTGAGCTCAACAATAACGTGAACATTGTGTGTGGACACTGTTTGTTGTCGCAGTCGGGGCACAGGTGGTGCATTGGCCAGTCATCTCAGTCAGTCGACCCATGAAACCTGGATGTGCCCCGTGCACATAGCCTGGCACAAGCGCCGTGGTGACGTCACCGCCACTTAGTGGCGAATGGCGGTTGTTACTGTGTGTATACACTGTGCGTGTACAGACTGTATACTGTGTGGGTAAATTGTGTCTACGCTGTGTACATGGTGTGTAGACCTTGTGGGTACACTGCGTGTGTACAGTGGGTGGTCCGAATCAGTCGGGCGGCATTATCTTTACATCGGCTGCGCTATGCTGTGTGGAAGCTACCTGGTCTGTCGCTCCGCATGAAGCTTCGGTTCTTCTCGGCCAGTTTTGCCCTCCCTTCTGTAGGCATGTGAAACGTGGACCCCTCTAAATGGAACATCTGCGCCGGTTAGAAACATTCAGGCTGTCATGCCTACACTCAGATTGAGGGAAGCCAAGTAGAAGCACATTCTCTATTTATTGCAGAGGTTCAAGGTTCAAATCCGACAGGCACGTCTGGCTACTCCAGTAACATTTAACAAAATATGCACCGTCTGCTTAACAGTGGATGTAAAACATACGATTGTCATTCAAAACGCATAGGTCATTGCATGTTGGTGTCATGGTCAATATTTGGGCAATTTCAAACATGATCCAGAAATTACATAATGAAGATTACACATCAATCATCACCCCCTACTGACAGACTCATGCCCACATGCAGTTGACAGCAGTGTCACCTTATGACACAGAGGCAGCTGCCACTTGAAGGTGCTCTTCGAGTGTTTGTGATGAGATATGAAACTGAGTTGCTGAGGCAATTAAACACCATATCAATGCAAATATAAACAGTGGAATACTTGGAAGCTTATTGGCTCTTGCTCCTGATTCTTCATCTACCCAACCCACAGGTCAACAAATACTCGCCGCTCTTACTCTGCAGGTTGAACCCAGGAATTCAGTGTTCAATTTCACGTTCTTTTCATTAAAGGCCTGTGACAAAGGTGCATCTATTGGAGCTTCATTGTCTCAAGCCTACCATCTACCGGGTCTCCATTTGACTTTGTATTGTCTAAGAAGTCCACCCACACCTCCACTTCCACAAACTGCTGGGAGTTGCCTAGCTCTGCTCGCAGTCAGAATTCTCCTCCTGCTTCACGTTGTCTCCATCGAGCCGATTTATATTCCCACAGAGCCAAGCCACAACATTTGGCTGTCGTCTGATGAAGCTGGTTGGAATTACTGTCAAAACGTTGTACTTAGATTGTAAATGTTGTGGCTTGGCTCTCCAACACACCGATGAGATGTACTAGTACACTACACTACACACTAGTGCTGTACTAGTGACGCATTGGGCACGTTTTGTTTACCTGACAAACCTCTTACTAAATGGCTGTGTCGGGTGGTGGCGGGGTTAACGGCACATTGATTTATTTACGCGATCAATCCCAAACAAACCTGTATTATGGCTGTATATTTGGAGTTTGCGTGTCCCTCTCTCTCCGTGGTCGCGTGGATTCTCCTCCGGATCCTGCGGTTTTCCCTGCACATTTAGAGTCAACATCACCACGCGTTTAGAGTATTTGACCGATAAACATTTCCACAAGTTGATAAGCCCACTGTGTTGTGGGCAGGTCGCTTCTGAAAAAGAGCGGTGTAGCTCAAGTGGGCTATGCCTGGTAAAATAAAAAAAAACGTAGAAATATTTAAAGTAAAAACAAAGTTTCAAAGTAGTGAGCCAGGTGAAGACAAATTAAACTTAAGAAGAGAAAGCAAATGCAATCAGGCGAGGGCAGGAGGCAAGGCCCCGCATGGCTAGGCCCCGCGTTGTAATGTTTCAACCTGGACATCGATTCCATACTCGGTGCTACTCAATTGATATCCCTACGAGGGAGAAGGAGCGAGGCTCTACCTGGGTTAATAACAACAACCACTACAACAACAACAACAACCACCACGATGTAAACTTCTCACCTCGGATCTCAGTGAGCGAGCGTGCGCGAAGCAGAAGCGACCTGATAACTCGTGACGTCATGTGGCAGCAGGAGGTGACATGACGTCACTTGCGGGGTTCACACAATCCTCTTCCCCAACGAGCAGCAGGGTAACTGAATACAGTATATTATAGTAATAGGTTTTTTACCCTTTTAAACTGGTACAAAACTGACACCTTTATACAAGGCATCATGTTTGCAATAACCACAACACAAGTAGTCAAAAATGCAAACAAAAAAGCAACTCTGATAATGATAATATGCACTGTCCTTGAAGTTGATTGGTCCACACCCGAGACGGCTTTCTCTGATACTGCACTGTGTTTGAGTAGTACGCCTTCTGGTGTCATCTGGTTCTATGGCTCCCTCTCTTGAACAGAGACCCATTGGGTGCGTGAGCTCAACAATAACGTGAACATTGTGTGTGGACACTGTTTGTTGTCGCAGTCGGGGGCACAGGTGGTGCATTGGCCAGTCATCTCAGTCAGTCGACCCATGAAACCTGGATGTGCCCCGTGCACATAGCCTGGCACAAGCGCCGTGGTGACGTCACCGCCACTTAGTGGCGAATGGCGGTTGTTACTGTGTGTATACACTGTGCGTGTACAGACTGTATACTGTGTGGGTAAATTGTGTCTACGCTGTGTACATGGTGTGTAGACCTTGTGGGTACACTGCGTGTGTACAGTGGGTGGTCCGAATCAGTCGGGCGGCATTATCTTTACATCGGCTGCGCTATGCTGTGTGGAAGCTACCTGGTCTGTCGCTCCGCATGAAGCTTCGGTTCTTCTCGGCCAGTTTTGCCCTCCCTTCTGTAGGCATGTGAAACGTGGACCCCTCTAAATGGAACATCTGCGCCGGTTAGAAACATTCAGGCTGTCATGCCTACACTCAGATTGAGGGAAGCCAAGTAGAAGCACATTCTCTATTTATTGCAGAGGTTCAAGGTTCAAATCCGACAGGCACGTCTGGCTACTCAAGTAACATTTAACAAAATATGCACCGTCTGCTTAACAGTGGATGTAAAACATACGATTGTCATTCAAAACGCATAGGTCATTGCATGTTGGTGTCATGGTCAATATTTGGGCAATTTCAAACATTATCCAGAAATTACATAATGAAGATTACACATCAATCATCACCCCTACTGACAGACTCATGCCCACATGCAGTTGACAGCAGTGTCACCTTATGACAGAGGCAGCTGCCACTTGAAGGTGCTCTTCGAGTGTTTGTGATGAGATATGAAACTGAGTTGCTGAGGCAATTAAACACCATATCAATGCAATATATATAACAGTGGAATACTTGGAAGCTTATTGGCTCTTGCTCCTGATTCTTCATCTACCCAACCCACAGGTCAACAAATACTCGCCGCTCTTACTCTGCAGGTTGAACCCAGGAATTCAGTGTTCAATTTCACGTTCTTTTCATTAAAGGCCTGTGACAAAGGTGCATCTATTGGAGCTTCATTGTCTCAAGCCTACCCATCTACCGGGTCTCCATTTGACTTTGTATTGTCTAAGAAGTCCACCCACACCTCCACTTCCACAAACTGCTGGGAGTTGCCTAGCTCTGCCTCGCAGTCAGAATTCTCCTCCTGCTTCACGTTGTCTCCATCGATGTGAAGGTACGATTTTGGAGTTGAATCTTCATCTTCACAGTTTACCGTCACTTTTTCGCTCTTCACCATCACTTCACATTTCACCTTCACTTCTTCGCTCTTCATCACTTCTTCACATTTCACCTTCGCCTCTTCACATTTCACCTTGATACCTTTAAAAGTGTCCAAGCTGGGATTCACTTCTGGTTTCATGAGGGATGGGCTCATTGCAGCACTTTGACTTTCACAAGCCGATTTCAGACTCCATTTCTTGGGGATCTTCTGATGCTTGTGTGTCCTCTGGTGTCTTTTAAGAATTGATGACTGTGCAAACGCCTTCCCACACAGAGTGCAACTGAAGGGTTTCTCTCCCGTGTGTGTTCTCTGGTGTCTATGAAGACCTGATGACTGTGCAAATGCCTTGTCACACACAGTGCACTTGAAGGGTTTCTCTCCCGTGTGTGTTCTCTGGTGTAATTGAAGATGTTGTGAATGTGCAAACGCCTTCCCACACACAGTGCACTTGAAGGGTTTCTCTCCAGTGTGTGTTCTCTGGTGTAATTTAAGATATGGTGATTGTGCAAACGCCTTCCCACACAGAGTGCAACTGAAGGGTTTCTCTCCTGTGTGTGTTCTCTGGTGTATTTTAAGATGTTGTGAATGTGCAAACGCCTTCCCACACAAAGTGCAACTGAAGGGTTTCTCTCTCGTGTGAGTTCTCTGATGTAATACAAGAGCAGATGACTGTGAAAACGCCTTCTCGCACAGACTACACTTGAAGGGTTTTTCTCCTGTGTGTGTTATCCGGTGTTTTTTAAGAGGAGATTTATCTGAAAATGCCTTCCCACACACACTGCACTTGAAGGGTTTATCTCCCGTGTGTGTTCTCTGGTGCGATACAAGACCAGATGACTGTGAAAACGCCTTCCCGCACAGACTGCACCTGAAGAGTTTCTCTCCCGTGTGTGTTCTCTGGTGGTTCCTAAGAACTGATGAATGTGAAAATGCCTTGTCACACACAGTGCACTTGAAGGGTTTCTCTCCTGTGTGTGTTCTCTGGTGTATTTTAAGATTTTGTGAACGTGCAAACGCCTTCCCACACAGAGTGCAACTGAAGGGTTTCTCTCCCGTGTGTGTTCTCTGATGTAATACAAGAGCAGATGACTGTGAAAACGCCTTCGCGCACAGACTGCACTTGAAGGGTTTTTCTCCTGTGTGTGTTCTCCGGTGTTTTTTAAGAGCAGATGAATATGAAAATGCCTTCCCACACACACTGCACTTGAAGGGTTTTTCTTCCGTGTGTGTTCTCTGGTGGTTCCTTAGAACTGATGGATATGAAAATGCCTTGTCACACACAGTGCACTTGAAGGGTTTCTCTCCTGTGTGAGTTCTCTGGTGCTGTGTTAAATGTCCAACACGATCCATGCTGTATGCACGCTGGTCGCGTTGTTGCCTTTTTGTACCGAGCTGCGCTGAGTGCCTTTGTTCCATCAAACCAATTCTGCAGAGGAAGCGTCAGCTGCAGACAGAAAAAAGAGAATATCCACACTATCTACGTCAGTATTGAGGCACAAAGGAATGCATATATACAGTCACACATGACTTGCATGTCTATACTCATTCATATATTCATGATAATATGAAAAAGATTCCCAAATTCATCACACGGGCACACAATTAGAGGGCCAATGGTCAACCTGGAAGCCCTAGTATCTTCAAAATGAATGTTAACCTAAAACTCCAAGCACACAATTTCAGTTTTCTGGCTACAAAAAGAATATTTATAAAAGAAAAATGCAGCTAACATAGAAAAGGGTGTTGAAAATAATACTATTTTTATTATGCAGAAATGCATAAATTAATGTTCAATCGCTAACTTAGAGGCATGAAGCCAGGCTCAGATTTCCTTGAATGCTGGGATGAACAGATCTAACTTCAGCTGCATATGTGCAGTGTTAATTTCCTGTTTCCATTCTCCTAAAAATTTCCAGAGGAAAAAAAGTATATACTATTGTTTTGATTTAACCTCCGTGTTCAATCGAGTTAATATACTTTACTGCAAATACAAACTTGACACTGTAACACACACTGGCATGGAAAAAAGGTGGTGGTGTGTTCAGAACCATGCCTGGCCACCTTCATATGCTCATTATTAATGCTTCCCCACAATAAGTTAAGTTTTCATGAATCAATCACGTTTGTTGTCAGAGATAATCAAACTTTAATTGTGATAACACTATGTAACACAATTTTTGTTCCTGGGTACTAAGTGTTATTTTTTTTATTGCTTATGCCTAAGAGTCTAGAAATTGGCTATTATTCCCCACAAATTTTGCTTTTGTGACCAGAATTGTACGTGAACGAAAATAACAAATTCACCTGTTTTTTCATTGAAAAGAGGTACATTTCTAAATATCACTGTCCTGGTCACAAAAGCAAAGTTTGTGGGGAATAGCCATTTTTTGTACTTAAGAGGCAAAAGCAATTAGGAAATAACACATACAGGAACAAGACATTTTTTTTGGTTACACAGTGGAAAAACTGCGCCACCGCTCCCCACATAGATAAACTCTTACATACACATATATTTCACATGAATGCCATGTAAGTGTGGATCACTTGTCAGCATGTCATGAGAATGATCCAGGTGTCAAGGGATGACTGACTGAGATGATTAACAGACGCACCAGCTGTGCTTCCTGCTGTCTTGCTGCATTTGAGGCACCCAGCGTTCCACCCATTCATGTGATCGTTGCTACTCCAACCTCATTGTTGTTGCAGAGCAAATACCTCCAACTCCCCTGCAGCATACGTCATGGGCCTCTTCGAGAGGCCGATCTTGACAGCAGGTCTGATCAACTCCACATCCTCCAATCTCTTCTCTAGCCAATGCCATGCCCGTTTAGCCCGTAACATCTGGACTAACAGAAGATGATTGTGCATGCTGTCTGTTTATGCGGAATTCATGACCCAACCAATGCAGCCTCCCTGCCAAAGTCTCAGATTATATTCTGTACTGATATTTTAGGGCTCTGTAAGGTTATAATACAATCTTGTTTGGTTCAATAGAGGGGATCATAGGCTGGCCAGTCTTAATTATAAGCCAGAACAGACGGTCCTTTAAATAAGTTAATATTTTGCATCTACAGAGAAAGGAGTAATATCTGTGGCCAAGAAGACTCGCAGCTTTGTTTGTTCGTTTATTTCTAAATCCTCTTGTCTTGGTGAGGGTTGTAGCGGCAGCAGATTTAGTAGGGCAGTCCAGACTTCCCTTTCCCTGGCGACAGACTCTGGATCTTCCTGGGGAATTCCCAGGCATTCCCAAATCAGCCAAGCGACATATTCCCACCAGCAAGTCCAGGCCCGGGCCCCGGGGACTTCCCTCAGTGGGACGTGCCCGATAGAGTTCCAGGGGCAGTCTATTGGGGGGCCTCGTTACAGATATTGTATATTGATATCACTCGTGGAATGAGGCCTGGTGGCTCGGTGACCCACGTAACCCATTTGGACCCAGCCTGGAATGGCTGCGTGGCACCGTCCTGTGCGCCCACCATCCACAGTACGAAGAGTGAGAGGCGGGTGCGATGCCAGTATGGCAGGGAGAGGGATGGTCTCAGACAGACTAGACCTTGGTGATGGACACTCACAGCTTTGTATGGCGCAAAAGTCCAGGCAGCTTCCACACAGTGTTACACAGTCTAATGAAAGAATGCTGCTAGACAAATTTAAAGTGAGACTTTGGCTGCCAAACCAGAGCTGGTCGTGAACACATTAACCAGGTATGGGAGCTCCTCCATTACTTGCAGAACTGCCTGATAACTCATGGAGAGTTGAGCAGGTACAGTGTTGTATGACATGAAATTCCCAGGCAGGTGATTTATTTTGGTGGAACATACGCAAGGCCACCTTTCATGATGGAATTATCCGGGCACAGAACGAGATTATCTAACCCGATCTCATTGAGTAGCCATTTCCAGATCATCAGCAGATATAACATGGTTGACCAGGGAACGATCCCTTAACTATAACCAGGCATCGATGCGCGTATCATTTTAACTGTAACGAATGCAATTATTTATATGGCTATTGTGAGCTTCTCAAATTACATAATTAATGAAGATGCTATGTAATGCAATGCATGGGGGCAGAGTGAATTTCTGTCACAAGCCAAATTGAACAGCAAATGGCTCCAACTCCTGGTCACGCAGCTTTAGACGGGCTTGCCCAAAATCATAAAAATCGTCAATGAATGTGAGCAGAGGCAGAGACATAAAAAACAAAGAACAACCCAAAGCCCCAAGCCTCGATATGGTACGATAGACCTTAATTACATAAAAAAGCAGAGACATTACTCTTAATGTTTGATTACTGAGACCTGAGCTAAGCCGGGTAACTTAGTTATTGCTGGATAAATACTATACTTCCGATGAAGTTTGTGTGTGAGTGGGGAGCAGTAGTGCAACGGTTAGCGTGCTGTGCTATGAACCCAGCGAGCCGATTTATATTCCCACAGAGCCAAGCCACAACATTTGGCTGTCGTCTGATGAAGCTGGTTGGAATTACTGTCAAAACGTTGTACTTAGATTGTAAATGTTGTGGCTTGGCTCTCCAACACACCGATGAGATGTACTAGTACACTACACTACACACTAGTGCTGTACTAGTGACGCATTGGGCACGTTTTGTTTACCTGACAAACCTCTTACTAAATGGCTGTGTCGGGTGGTGGCGGGGTTAACGGCACATTGATTTATTTACGCGATCAATCCCAAACAAACCTGTATTATGGCTGTATATTTGGAGTTTGCGTGTCCCTCTCTCTCCGTGGTCGCGTGGATTCTCCTCCGGATCCTGCGGTTTTCCCTGCACATTTAGAGTCAACATCACCACGCGTTTAGAGTATTTGACCGATAAACATTTCCACAAGTTGATAAGCCCACTGTGTTGTGGGCAGGTCGCTTCTGAAAAAGAGCGGTGTAGCTCAAGTGGGCTATGCCTGGTAAAATAAAAAAAAACGTAGAAATATTTAAAGTAAAACAAAGTTTCAAAGTAGTGAGCCAGGTGAAGACAAATTAAACTTAAGAAGAGAAAGCAAATGCAATCAGGCGAGGGCAGGAGGCAAGGCCCCGCATGGCTAGGCCCCGCGTTGTAATGTTTCAACCTGGACATCGATTCCATACTCGGTGCTACTCAATTGATATCCCTACGAGGGAGAAGGAGCGAGGCTCTACCTGGGTTAATAACAACAACCACTACAACAACAACCACCACGATGTAAACTTCTCACCTCGGATCTCAGTGAGCGAGCGTGCGCGAAGCAGAAGCGACCTGATAACTCGTGACGTCATGTGGCAGCAGGAGGTGACATGACGTCACTTGCGGGGTTCACACAATCCTCTTCCCCAACGAGCAGCAGGGTAACTGAATACAGTATATTATAGTAATAGGTTTTTACCCTTTTAAACTGGTACAAAACTGACACCTTTATACAAGGCATCATGTTTGCAATAACCACAACACAAGTAGTCAAAAATGCAAACAAAAAAGCAACTCTGATAATGATAATATGCACTGTCCTTGAAGTTGATTGGTCCACACCCGAGACGGCTTTCTCTGATACTGCACTGTGTTTGAGTAGTACGCCTTCTGGTGTCATCTGGTTCTATGGCTCCCTCTCTTGAACAGAGACCCATTGGGTGCGTGAGCTCAACAATAACGTGAACATTGTGTGTGGACACTGTTTGTTGTCGCAGTCGGGAGCACAGGTGGTGCATTGGCCAGTCATCTCAGTCAGTCGACCCATGAAACCTGGATGTGCCCCGTGCACATAGCCTGGCACAAGCGCCGTGGTGACGTCACCGCCACTTAGTGGCGAATGGCGGTTGTTACTGTGTGTATACACTGTGCGTGTACAGACTGTATACTGTGTGGGTAAATTGTGTCTACGCTGTGTACATGGTGTGTAGACCTTGTGGGTACACTGCGTGTGTACAGTGGGTGGTCCGAATCAGTCGGGCGGCATTATCTTTACATCGGCTGCGCTATGCTGTGTGGAAGCTACCTGGTCTGTCGCTCCGCATGAAGCTTCGGTTCTTCTCGGCCAGTTTTGCCCTCCCTTCTGTAGGCATGTGAAACGTGGACCCCTCTAAATGGAACATCTGCGCCGGTTAGAAACATTCAGGCTGTCATGCCTACACTCAGATTGAGGGAAGCCAAGTAGAAGCACATTCTCTATTTATTGCAGAGGTTCAAGGTTCAAATCCGACAGGCACGTCTGGCTACTCCAGTAACATTTAACAAAATATGCACCGTCTGCTTAACAGTGGATGTAAAACATACGATTGTCATTCAAAACGCATAGGTCATTGCATGTTGGTGTCATGGTCAATATTTGGGCAATTTCAAACATGATCCAGAAATTACATAATGAAGATTACACATCAATCATCACCCCCTACTGACAGACTCATGCCCACATGCAGTTGACAGCAGTGTCACCTTATGACACAGAGGCAGCTGCCACTTGAAGGTGCTCTTCGAGTGTTTGTGATGAGATATGAAACTGAGTTGCTGAGGCAATTAAACACCATATCAATGCAAATATAAACAGTGGAATACTTGGAAGCTTATTGGCTCTTGCTCCTGATTCTTCATCTACCCAACCCACAGGTCAACAAATACTCGCCGCTCTTACTCTGCAGGTTGAACCCAGGAATTCAGTGTTCAATTTCACGTTCTTTTCATTAAAGGCCTGTGACAAAGGTGCATCTATTGGAGCTTCATTGTCTCAAGCCTACCCATCTACCGGGTCTCCATTTGACTTTGTATTGTCTAAGAAGTCCACCCACACCTCCACTTCCACAAACTGCTGGGAGTTGCCTAGCTCTGCCTCGAAGTCAGAATTCTCCTCCTGCTTCACGTTGCCTCCATCGATGTGAAGGTACGATTTTGGAGTTGAATCTTCATCTTCACAGTTTACCGTCACTTTTTCGCTTTTCACCATCACTTTCTCACATTTCACCTTTACTTCTTCACTCTTCATCATTTCTTCACATTTCACCTTCGCCTCTTCACATTTCACCTTGATACCTTTAAAAGTGTCCAAGCTGGGATTCACTTCTGGTTTCATGAGGATGGGCTCACTGCAGCACTTTGACTTTCACAAGCCAATTTCAGACTCCATTTCTTGGGGATCTTCTGATGCTTGTGTGTCCTCTGGTGTCTTTTAAGAATTGATGACCGTGCAAACGCCTTCCCACACAGAGTGCAACTGAAGGTTTTCTCTCCCGTGTGTGTTCTCTGGTGTAATTGAAGATGTTGTGAATGTGCAAACGCCTTACCACACACAGTGCACTTGAAGGGTTTCTCTCCCGTGTGTGTTCTCTGGTGTAATTTAAGATATGGTGATTGTGCAAACGCCTTCCCACACAGAGTGCAACTGAAGGGTTTCTCTCCCGTGTATGTTCTCTGGTGTGCTTGAAGATGTGATGATTGTGCAAACGCCTTCCCACACAAAGTGCAACTGAAGGGTTTCTCTCCCGTGAGTTCTCTGGTGTATTTTAAGATGTTGTGAATGTGCAAACGCCTTCTCACACAGATTGCAACTGAAGGGTTTTTCTCCTGTGTGTATTATCCAGTGTTTTTTAAGAGTAGATTTACGGGAAAATGCCTTCCCACACACACTGCACTTGAAGGGTTTATCTCCCGTGTGTGTTCTCTGGTGTGATACAAGACCAGATGACTGTGAAAACGCCTTCCCGCACAGACTGCACTTGAAGGGTTTCTCTCCTGCGTGAGTTCTCTGGTGCTGTATCAGATGTTTAACATGATCCGTGCTGTATGCACACTGGTTGCATTGTTGCCTTTTTGCACCGAGCTGTGCTGAGTGCCTTTGCTCCATCAGACCAATTCTGCAGAGGAAGTGCCAGAGGAAGCATCAGCTGCAGACAGAAAAAAATTAATATCCAGACCATCTACGTCAGTATAGAGGCACAAAAGAATGCATATATACACAGTCACACATGACTTGGACGTCTATACTCATTCATATATTCATGATAAGAGTGAAAAAGATTCCCAAATTCATCACATGGGCACACAATGAGAGGGCAAATGGTCAGCCTGGAAGCCCTAGTATCTTAAAAATGACTGTTAACCTAAAACTCCAAGCACACAATTTCAGTTGTCTGGCTACAAAAGGAATATTTATGAAAGCAAAATGCAGCTAACGTCATAAAGGGTGTTGAAAATAATACTATTTGTATTATGCAGAAATGCATAAATTAATGTTCAATCACAACTTAAAGGTGTGAAGCCAGGCTCAGATTTCCTTGAATGCTGGGATGAACAGATCTAATTTCAGCTGCATATGTGCTGTGTTAATTTCCTGTTTCCATTCTCGTAAAAAGTTCCAAAGGAAAACTAAAATAAACTATTGTTTAGATTTAACCTCTGTGTTCAATCGAGTTAATATACTTTACAGCAAATACAAACTTGACACTGTAACACACAATGGCATGGTAAAAAGGTGGTGTGTTCAGAACCATGCCTGGCCACCTTCATATGCTCCGTAATAATGCTTCCCCACAATAAGTGAAGTTTTCACCAATCAATCACGTTTGCTGTCAGCGATAATCAAACTTTAATTGTGATAACACTATGTAACACAATTTTTGTTCCTGGGTACTAATTGTTATTTTTTTATTGCTTATGCCAAAATGTCTAGAAAATGGCTTATTCCCCACAAACATTGCTTTTGTGACCAGAATTATACAAGAACTAAAAAAACTAATTCACCTATTTTCGCATTGAAAAGAGATACATTTCTAAATATCACTGTCCTGGTCACAAAAGCAAAGTTTGTGGGGAATAATATCCATTTTTTGTACTTTAGAGGCAAAAGCAATTAGGAAATAACACATACTACCCAGGAACAAATGTTTTTTTTGTTACACAGTAGAAAAACTGCGCCACCGCTCCCCACATAAACTCTTCCATACACATATATTTCACATGAATGCCATGTAAGTGTGGATCACTTGTCAGCAGGTCATGGGAATGATCCAGGTGTCAAGGGTTGACTGAAATGATTAACAGATGCACCAGCTGTGCATCCTGCTGTCTTGCTGCATTTGAGGCACCCAGCATTCCACCCATTCATGTGAGCATTGCTACTCCAACCTCATTGTTGTTGCAGAGCAAATACCTCCAACTGCCCTGCAGCATACGTCCCGGGCCTCTTCGAGAGGCTGATCTTGACAGCAGGTCTGATCAACTCCACATCCACCAATCTCTTCTCTAGCCAATGCCATGCCCGTTTAGCCCGTAACATCTGGACTAACAGAAGATGATTGTGCATGCTGTCTGTTTATGCGGAATTCATGACCCAACCAATGCAGCCTCGCCTGCCAAAGTCTCAGATGATATTTTGTACTGATATTTTAGGGCTCTGTAAGGTTATAATACAATCTTGTTTGGTTCAATAAAGGGGATCATAGGGAGGCCAGCCTTAATAAAAAGCCAGAACATACAGTCCTTAAAATAAGTTCATATTGTGCATCCACAGAGAAAGGAGTAATATCTGTGGTCAAGAAGACTGACAGCTTTATTCGTTCATTAATTTCTAAATCCTCTTGTCTTGGTGAGGTTTGTGGTGGCAGCACATTCAGTAGGGCAGTCCAGACCTCCCTTTCCCTGGCGACAGACGAGCTCTTCCTGGGGAATTCCCAAGCGTTCCCAAAGCCAGCCAAGCGACGTATTCCCACCAGAATGTCCTGGGCCAGGCCCTTGGGACGTCCCCCAGTGGGACGTGCCTGGTAGAGTTCCAGGGACAGTCTATTAGGGGGCATCCTTACAGATATTATATATTGATATCACTCATGGAACGATGCCTGGTGGCTAGGTGACCCAAAATCAGGTCTGTCGACACCTGGTTTTCACCTGAGGACGGCTGCTTGCGTTGTGGCCGAAACGTCGTGAGAATTATTTTATTATGTTTTATTTTGATTAGTTTATTACTTCCCTTCTACGTGACTTTACCGAAAGAACCAAGACGACTTCCACACGTTGATAAGCCCACTGCGTTGTGGGCAGGTCGCGTCTGAAAACGAGCGGTGTAGCTCAAGTGGGCTATGCCTGGTAAATAAAATAGTAGAAATATTTAAAGTAAAACAAAGTTTCAAAGTAGTGAGCCAGGTGAAGACAAATTAAACTTAAGCAGAGAATTAAAGCAAATGCAATCAGGCGAGGGCAGGAGGCAAGTCCCCGCATGGCTAGGCCCCGCGTTGTAATGTTCCAACCTGGACATCGATTCCATACTCGCTGCTACTCAATTGATATCCCTACGAGAAGGAGCGAGGCTCTACCTGGGTTCACAACATCAACAACCACCACAACAACAACAACCACCACGATGTAAACTTCTCACCTCGGATCGCAGTGAGCCAGCGTGCGCGGAGCTGCAACTACCTGGTAACTCGTGACGTCATGTGGCAGCAGGAGGTGACATGACGTCACTTGCGGGGTTCACACAATCCCCTCCCCCAACGAGCAGCAGGGTAACTGAATATATTATGTTAATGAGAGGGGCCCATGTCAGGTGATGGTGCTTGGCTGCTGACCCATCCCAAATAAGCATTGTACTGGAACGGAAATCGGCAGACGTGACGTCACGCTCAAAATCACGTTGGAGGGGGTAAATACCTCGGTGACATGACGTCACTAGTGGGGGACACCTCCCCCTCGCATATAATGCCGAGTTAATGAGGGGTGACGTCAGAGAGCGA
>NW_024706093.1:0-15264 GCF_018977255.1 Callorhinchus milii | reverse complement strand
TATAAAGGCAGACCACCTGTACAGCAAGGGAATAATAGCACAGGTATCACAAAGCATTTATAGCATTAAGGGGTAGTGGCCAACACCACTTCTAGTGCAGTTGGACACCAGCTCTGCACGTCAAAACAAGAGTAACAGAGAGGTCCGGGCCTGATTTAATTGTTTACCACCGACTTTAGCAATGAGAGGGTTCTCTGGGGGACCAGGTTCATAGCACGACCCACCAATCAGGTGGCATTACAAAAACACAGCTGAACAAAAAGGAGCCAATGTAAAATGCGGTTTTCCCAAACATGAACGCAACAAGTGTTGGCCACGACAAATCTCCTATAATATACCAAGACTCAAGCAGACCAGTGGGAAAGCACATCAATGGCTGCGGTACCGTGGCAAGTGGCGTCATTTGTAGCACGGAATCAAAAGGTCTCAGGGATCTTGTTCAAGCATACATACATGGCGCATTCTACACTGCAGCTATGTATCGAATGCCCCGGAGACTGGGCAACTCAAGAAAGCAGACAAACCTGTATGCAGCCAAGGGGCTGTAGGTGCAAGCTTTATTAACGGTCGTTGGAGATGTAGCAACATCTGCAACCTTCAGCTGGCAGAAGATGAAAACCTGGACAGAGGAAGATGGGTTTACTCAACCACTGTCTACCAGTTGCTAAAGGGTTTTAATCCTGTAAAAACCTGCATGACAGTACATCACCTGATCGCCATTGTTGGTCAACGTCGCAAGGAAGCGGAAGGAATCTATGAAGAAGCGAAGGATGTTGTCACTTTGCCGGAGCAGGAAGCCAGAAGTAAGGTGAGTATCATACGAGACTTTGCCATCCACCAGACACCTGCACAGACACCGTAGACGTATGGACACGTGGCTTTACATAGGGCAGGCTAGCACTTTAGGATCGTGTATAATACTTTAACCCAGACTGTACCAAGTCCACCGCTGCAAAAGTAGGGGCGTTTACACACACCCACCCATTGTAAAATCAAAGCAGAGTCAATGACGCACATTGACTGCATCCGTCAGTGGACAGATCATGAGGAAAAGCATTAACCATGCATCTGGCCCTGCTCAGGGGCACATACTGCGAAGAATGCCACCTATAAAGGACCAGAAACATTCATTATGTGCGATTAGGAGAAATCTCACCCAGAGTTAGAAATTAATTGGTAGCCGAGGGGAGAGTTCCTGTCCGGAACCGGGGTTGCAAAGCAGCCGACCACGAAGATCCGGAGTGGAACGTGGTTCAGTGTCTGCACGCTCGCCTCGACATGCAGAGTCTGGCCCAGCTGGTATACGGTGGAAGGTCGCGCCACACTCCAGTCGTCTTCATAAAAAAAACAATTAGACAACTTCAAAACACAATTGCCAAGGCCGAGTGCAGACTAAAAGCGCAGCCAGGAACGTGCTTGCTCACGCCACTGCTTGTGGAAGAATTTCAGATAAAGTTTAGGGACTACGGGCACATCTGGCCTATTCTTCAATACCAAGCAAACATCTTGAAGGTGTTTATAGTCCAAACTGCCATCCTGATAGCAGCCATGTGCATAACAGGCAATCAACGTCCTCACATCACCACTGACCGGTCATGAGCCTCAGCGTGAAGCTCAGCTGCTGCTGCATAACCTTGGCGCTGCTGAAGGGAATCCATGTGGGTTTGATGGCATTGCTGGACACGTTCCCCTTCCTGCAGTGAGGAAAGATCAGGCACATTCTCTACAACGAGTAGAGGTGAGTGATGCTCAACAGCACTAATTGTGAACGGATTCTTAGTTCCATGGTGTTAATAGCTTACAAGGCAACTATACAGGACAACTATAAATTGGAGTAAATTTAACGCAGTGCAAGACATGGATCAGACGAGAAACAAACAAATAAGATTCCAAGTCACTTGTTCAATGAATGCTATGCAATGGAGGCACGTGATAGGCGGGTGCCGTGCACGAAGAGACATTTCGATAAAGCACTGTAAATTTTACAGTTAAACCTCGCAAAACAGGTTTGACGCAGGCCACGACAAACAGGCGCTTGATGTGAACCGTTCAGTAAAGTTGGCTCCAACAACCCCCACGACGCATAGGGATACTTTCCAGCAGTGGATTCACTTGATGTCATTTAGCTGCAGTGCAATACAGACATTGCAAAGCTCAAGAACACGCAACTGCATTAAGTTATAAAAGACACCGGTAGAATTGCAAGCCGTTCAGCTGGACTTCAATATTAGCCAATTTCAACGATACTGGTGAACTCGCCTGGGATAGCGGCAAACGACCGGCACGGCGACGTAGTTTGTGCGGATAATGCCCGTGTTGGACGTGGGGCGGTAGTAGAGGTAGTTTCGTAAGACAGCAGCTCTGCACTCATCTAGGAGAGGATAACGCGGGGCCGATTACCTACGGTATAAGTGGAGTTCAAAATAAACGCAAGCACCTTTAAAAGACCCAAAGCACAACATTTTCTATGAAGCATATGGCCCACCCTAAACTGCATCTGCACAAAATACGGCAGATACAGATTTCCGATGCCCAAATGGAAAATTAAAAGTGGCCCAATGTGCGACTGTGGCCATCCGGAAGACTATAAAATGATGCAATGCCCGATCCACAAATACAAAAGTGGAGATCACAACGATGTTACACGCGGCTGCTCCCGACGCAGTGGTCTGGCTCGAGCACCAGAACGCAAAATTGTAGTCTTTGCGCTGCAACTTCATCAACCATATGAACGATAAGTGGAAAAGTAGTGTATATACTTTAGAGTGGTCAATAAAGTATTGCAGGGATACACAACGCAAAAAAAGGAATGCGCAGATTATATTGCAGCAGCATTCGCAGCGAGTTACCTGGAGGCTGCTGCCACAGCTTTCCAGTGCGTAGAGGAACGTCACCGTCCCAGCAAGGGCGTCGCTCCCAGTGACGGGGCAGGCTGGCACTCCCAGGGACAGGTCACCCTCCTGGGCCAGGTGACCCGTGCCGAACAGGTCCCTGCTCACGGTCAGCGTGAGCGTCGCCTCGTCACACACCACACTCACCGTGGCGGAGGCGGCCACTGCGGCTGGCGATGCCACACGGGACGAGACGCGAGAGTTAACAATACAGCATGAGGCAGTCGTCCTCGATAACAAGTTGCATCCGAGGCACTGTTCACCATCACTACGCGGCTACTTGCACAAAAAAAAGGATAGTGGAACTTTTGGATACGAATAGAAACACGACCAGAACTTGAATTAGTGCCCAGCTATTCAGAAGTGAAGTAACCACCCTGCCCGCTTTACCAAACCCCTCATTACGTACCCAATGTGATCACGTCCTTTAACACTGTAGAAGCATGACAAAACAATATGAATAATTTAACTTCGTACCAAACAACTCCACTCACCAGAGGCAAGACACAGGCACCCCAAGACCGCAAACAAAGCCCTCGTGGTCTCCATCGCAAGGGCAGCAACAACCGAGATTTGGCACGGCACCAGACGACACCACTCGGTGACTGCCCGACTCGGGACTTTTATCCGCGCGCGGGTCATTCCGTTTCAAGTCATGAACCAATTAACTCCTCCTGCCCACGTGCCTCGTAATTGCGATGCAGCTCCTATCCATGCACAAGTGCCGAGTGCCACCGATTAATTATTAGCGGGTGGTGAAGGTTCACACCAAGGCCGTAAGTAAAATGTCCCCCCCAATATATTGCTATAAAAAAAATGATTGCTATGCTATGTAAATAAAAAAAATTGCAAAACCTTGGCCATAATATCTGGACTTGTCTTCATATAAATCAATGCATTATGGTTATGGTTGTACTTTATTAATCCCTAATCTCTGCCATTACATACAATGAAACACGAAATGGTAAAAAAGTAAAAACAGAGCAATGTAATACAATACACTATTAGACATTATTGTAAAAAATAAATAAAAAGTCCATCCCATGTGTTAGTGAATTGTTAAATTTTTAGGCAGGAAATGAGTTTTCAAATTTAGATATTTTTCTGGGTTGGGACCCCCAGACACCCTGGAAGATTTGGTCCCCCCCAATGTTGACTCCATGGCTACTGCCTTGGTTCACACCATCCCAACCCTACCCATATTCTGATCTTTGGGGACTGATCTCATCGAATCTACTTGGGTTTCACGATCAGTATCTTATTGTGATTGTTGTGAATCGACTCCAAGACACCGTGGTAAAGATCCACAAAATCACATCGGAACCTACATTCACGTGAAATCCCATACGCGTAGAAACTCATGTAACCGCACAGAGATGTATAGACTTGCAAAGAGACCAATACTGTACGTATAGACTCCAATATCCACGCATAGGCCCATATACATGCACACTCATTCGTTCAAATGGCGAACCAGAGACGTAGACAATGAGCCAATCTATACTGATTAGACAATGAACGGATGGATCTGCTCTGATAAAATCTGACTGATGAAACAATGAGTTGATGGATCTGATCTGATGAAATCTCGCTGATGAGACAATGAGTGCGTGGATGTGATTCAATCTGGATCGGGATCGCTTAGGGCTCCCCTATAAGGTAGGGGACGCGGCCAATGAGTAATTTCGCGATGGCGAGATCGTCTGCTGCTCCTGATCAGGTTGTGACGATGAGGAGCTTGTGTGAAGCGGTGTTTGGGGCTGTTCCTCAACAGCGCTGGTTAATGAAGACTTTGTTGTACGAGTGACCGTTATACAGAAACGCATTGAGCTAAAAGTGCAGCCCTGATGTCTTCCTCGTACCACTGCTGATGGAAAGGCCTCAACGAAGGGGGAGCTTGAGGATGTTTGGCCTCCTTGTTAGGAATACGAAGCGTGACCTGTAACGTGCACTAACGACACGTAGACGAGAAACTCCACGAATGGGAAGGCAGCGGCCATACAGTGATCTGGTGATGACCAACAGCTGACCAATCGTTTGAGTACGATGCCGAGTTGCATTTATAAAGCTCTTGGACTAATGATTCTGATTTTAAATACGAACTGATGTGATTGACATTGCTAGCAGGTGACCAAAGGTGGCTTTGCTTGGTTCTGTTAACACCAACCACCTCGTGCACGGTGCTGGCCACCATGGGGGATGGGGGGGAATGGTTTACTCGCTTTCCCCCTCCTTCTCTGGTCTTGGTGGTCACGTGTCTTGTGGTTTGCCCGCAGCTGCCTCTGCCTGGGACCCCGTCCTGGCGAGGCTCTGCCAGTCGCTGGGACCGCGGAACCTGGGGGAGCCGAGCGGTAGAGGGCGCTGCTGCAGCCACATCGCGCATTCTCTCTATCAATACCACCACGTGTGTACGGACGCTGCCGTGCGCACAAATAGAATGGCGGCTTCTATGCGAAGTTGAAAATCGTTTCCGCCTGCATGAGTTGCCCACAAGAGCGCTGCCTGGACGAGGTGGGGCGACTTTGTTGTGCGCCTGGCGCATCAGCCGTCACTTGATGGCTGCTGGCCACGCGGGCAGTGCGGGGGGGGGGGGGGGGCTACTTAATAATATAATAATCGAGCGAATGGGGCTTTGGGAGACCTTATGAACTCTTAAGCGTGTCTCTCTTACTTTAATACATCTTGCAAAAAATATGGATCGCGGCTGATGAGCACGGCTCTACTGCAGCTTTAATTATATATTACGTGAGTGCACAACTGCATGAATTATAATTAAGTAACTTGTCAACATTTATGACTGCACACTTACTGTAACTCAAGTGGCAAAATCTTCATTGCCTTTTTCACTTCTATTTAGTAACGTTTTGTGCACTTTTAATTTCACAATTTGCATAACAATATGTAACTTGGCACCTTTCCTCTGCAATTCAAGAATCCATTGCATGGGTCTGCAACCAAAATGTCCAGCACCATGTTTCAAATTTGGTACAAACAAACTTTCGAACCACAATGCATGTGAAAAACATCACGAAGGAGTCCTGAAAAAGCATTGTGTGGCTTGGGAGCCGCAGGTTGCCGGCCCCTGGTGTAATGTTAATACTGTCGCGTGTCTTTGAATTGGCGCCGAATTAGTATTGCGCAACATCTGGTAGACGTGTGGACAGAAAATTGAATAGACTGATGGGTGCCCACACAACAACCAGCACGGACGGATTCGGATGGCTCCATTAGCTG
This sequence comes from Callorhinchus milii, assembly GCF_018977255.1. Taxonomy (NCBI): domain Eukaryota; kingdom Metazoa; phylum Chordata; class Chondrichthyes; order Chimaeriformes; family Callorhinchidae; genus Callorhinchus; species Callorhinchus milii. The sequence continues at coordinate 9,139 of NW_024706093.1, read as the reverse complement.
TAGTTGAATTGTCAATTGAATAACTGCCTCCCCCAGGGCTGCTGAAGCAGTGCCGCGCCTCCACTCTGGGTTTCTGTGGGATGGAACATTGTGGTGCCACAACTGCGGAGCAACTCTGTGCCACGATTTCCTCCCGGCCCCCGCACTAAACGCACACCCGCACGCAGCGCACCCACGTAGTGTCCTGACGGGGATTGCCTGGCACATCGGGTTTTAATCCGAAGGGCCCCTAGAGGGAGTCCCACGGTTTCCCGGTGCCAGGAGATTGGCTGACCCTCGCAGGACAGATTGCGATGCTCCTAAAATTGGCTTAAGATCGTATGGGTGCAAAAGGTTCCCCTGGGCGAATTGCAATGCGTTACCCACAGGATTGGGGAGATGGACAGAGGGCAGAATATTAAGCAAGCAAAAGTGCAAGAGCCCTTTCAGACAATGGGCAACAAGGGACAATGGGTGGCTGGCGCTGCCGCCGTGGCACTCCAGGAAGGACGTGGTAACAAAGGGGCGGTAACCACAGGTCGGCGCACTATTGGTTGCGTGGGATGAACGCTATCCCGGCCTTTTGAAGTGAGGGGATTAGGCCACGGTAAAAAGGAGGGCACAGGTAAGCTCATGATTGGCTTTGTGGTATGACGTCACCCTGTGCCTTTTTGAAGTTTAGAGAATAAAAAGGGGGGCCCCGGACGATTTTCGGTCACTTGGCTTCAACCTGTCAAGACCCTCTCCCTGCCGTCCTGTCTCTTTGAGCCGCTCGCAGCACCCGTGTGCCAGCAAGTGCTGCTGCGAGACAGTGATGGGTCAAGTCTTCCCTCGTCCTCCTCCCTCCAACTCTCTCAGCGTCCATGGGATGCCGCGAGTCCAGCTTCGAGGCACGTGGTAGGACGTTTGAGTGACTGGATTCATAGGCAGAGTTGGGCTAGGCTCTCCTCGCAAAATATTCCACCTCCAGGTAGTGTGTATTTGTGTCGTTAATAAACTTTAGTTCAGAGTATCGGTGGAGTGTGATTTCTGTGTGTGGGTAGAACCTCGGCGTTGTGTCTGCAATTTGTGTGTGTGGTGCGAATGCGCGGGGAGACGGTGTGCGCGAAAGAGCGAGCTTGGGGCTGCAGCGTCGGTGCTGTGTTGGTTATTTCTGCGTGTGAGGCGCGCTTGTATTAAAACATACATGATCGCCGGCGCTTGCGCATTTACACAACGTGTTTACACAGCGATAGCATTAATGGCGAGGCGCGCGCACAATTTCGCGCCACAGGTTAGAGCTTAACCACCCGGTGGGTACGCGTGCATATTCATATTGTGCCGTTTCTTTTGATTAGCGCCGGTCTTTGTGTAAAACACGCGTGTGCAAGCCACGGCGTTTTTTGTGGTGGCGGATGTGTGGGAGAACCCCGGGCGGTGGCTCGCAATCCATACATTCTGCAATCACGTGCCAACTGACGTTGTCAATGGCGAGAATCAAAATGGATTTTGTCCTGCAATATTTACCCCTCCATACTAGTGTAATGTAGCACTCCGAGACTGTCTTGCTTAAGTTAGATATCTTTATTATATATTAGTCACCTGACTGACATGTTATCAGGTGGATGCAGGTTGACTATATACAACTGGTTGACTATGTAGCTGCTACACGACGTTCACTATATAGCTGACTGACTATATAGGAGTCGTCTGTAGTAGCCACGGTGAAGAGAGATGTAGTGGATTAACGCCCGCCAAGGGGGGAAATTGTAAACACGTGTGGGTTATGGACAGTGGGGTCCATCAGGACAAGCAGGTGTTGCTGGGGGATAACGGCCGGAGAGAGACGGCTCGTTGGGTAATTATGGGATGTAGGGCGGTGATTGGCCGGTTGCAGGGACAAGGTGGCGCCAGCAAGTCTGGGGATGGGAGCAGGTGTGGCGGGGGCAGCGGGCACGGGGCATCGGGGGGGACGCCGGTTAATTAATTGGAAATTCATGAGGACAGGATAAATACGTGAGTGTGAGACGGGGAGTTGTGCTGGGAGCTAGACGGAGACAGTCGGAGCAGAAGAAGAAGAATAGGTTAGCAGTAGACAAAGAAGAATAGGGGAGCAGTGGTGCAGGAGATGACAGAAGAGATGAAGAATAGGTTAGCAGTGGAATGGGAACAGAAGACAGGAGAGAAAGCGACAGTTGGAGTGAGACAGTCGAAGCAGATAGGAGAGTCGGGGAGAGAGACAGAGAGAGGGAGGGAACGGAGCGAGCGAGGCCAGCGCAGCGAGCAGAGAACGCGCTGAAATCTTGGTTGTGGAATGTGCTGAGTTTGCTAAAATAAAGTGACGACAGAAAAAGAAGTTGTCTGCGTAAAGTTCAGCACAACATGTATATCGCCCGTCCCAGCCTTCCAGGAATGAGGGTGATCCACTGCGATGACAGTGACGATGGTCTGGACCCCGAATCCCCACAGCAGCCTCAAGCCCTGCTCTGTCCTCCCTTATATCTCACTTTGACTTGGCCATGCCCCTTTTCCCAAACTCTCTTCCTCCATCGAGATTTTCCTTGACCCAGCCTGTCCTCGTTGCTGCAATCATTATTTGTGGCCACTAGGCCATGCACTGTCCTTACACTAACATAGCTCATGGATTTTTTAAAGTTGCTTCTCTTCAAAAGGAAGCCACCCACTTTTATTGAGCATATCAAATGTGATTAATACCGGGGTAAAAATATTTGTTCTACTTTTTTCTTGCAAATACAAGTGTGCATTGGATGTTTTTTTTTACCTAATTGTTGTGTACTTGTGCTCAGGAAGCGGGAAACACAGTGGCTGATCAGACGCCATGACGAGTAATGTTTATACGCAATCCTTTAATTGTTCATGGGCTGGCCAGCAACAGTCGCTTAAATGTCAACCAATTTCTCAACCACATCAATTCCATACACTCATCTATCAAATTCACCACGGAAGTGTAATATGGCAAGCTACCATTCCTGGATGTTTTGATCCAAAAGACTTGATGGCTCGTTGGGACACTCTACAGGAAAGCCACCCACACGGATGCCTATCTAAAGCCTGACTCGCACCACCATCCAGCCCAGAAGAATTCCCTCATCAAAACACTAGACCATCGGGTCCGTTGCATCTCCAACCAGCATCACCGAGCCAGTGAGCTGGAGCACGTACACCAAGCCTTCGGGGTGAACGGATATTCTGACCATACAATCCGCAAAGCTGTCTCCCCAGCCATGGGGAGACAACCATCTGAGGATCCAACCAATACCATCACTTTGCCATACATAGCAGGGGTTACCAAAAATATTTCCAAAATCTTAAACACAAGATCCAGGTCCGATTCAATACAGTACACAAAATCCGTGATCTAATCCCATCTGTGAAGGATGTCATTCCTGACATGCAATATCCTGGAGTCTACAAACTGAGTTGTACCTGCGGTCGCAGTTACATTGGGGAAACGAAACGACGTCTCGGACCGTGTTTGCGAACACAAGGCGGATCTGAAACATGGTAGGACCGATACTTCTGCCGTTGCTGATCATTGTTTAAACGCAGTGGGCTCACACGAAATAGATTTTTCCAAGATAAAGGTACTCTGCAAACCCACCGGCTATTTTAAGAAATTTGACAATGAAGCCATCCAGATATATAAACACAGACACAACTTCAACCGAGAAGATGGGTACAAACTGAGCGATCATTGGAAGGACGTTATTAACCAGATAAAACCTGAACTGTTTTTGGTTGTTTCCATCATATTTGCCGGGTAATAGTCTATTTTTACGAGTTAATTCCCCCCCCCGCATCCCCAGCTTTCCCGGCCTCCCACTTCCAGCCCCTCGTCCACGTCCTCTCCCCCGAGCGCTCACGCAGCGCAGCGCCCCCCTCCCCCCTTTCTTACCTATATAACCTCTTGCCACGGCAGCTCTCTCTCCCACTTCAGCAATTTTTTCTTGCTGTGGTTTTCCCACCTGATGATGATTGGTTGTGTTTGTCACACTGGAAGGAATATATTCAGACACATGTTCTCTTTTGGTGTCCCCCAGGGTTCAGTCCTTGGCCCACTTTTGTTCTACATATATTTGGCCCCACTTGGCCATATTATACACCAACGTTGACTTTGTTTCCATTGTGACAATTAAGGCTTGGATGTAGTTTAACTTTCTTAAGGTAAAAGCTGATAAGGTTCTGCTTGTTGGGTCCCGTCATCAATTGTTTAAGGCTGGCTTGGTCAGTGTGATGGCCACAGTGTCAATGCTTCTTAGTTTGCAACCTTGGTGTTGTCCTTGATCCCTCAGTAACCTTCGAAGCACACATTGACAAAGGTCTGTGTGTGCCGAGGGCCTTTCCCGTGTTGCCCTCAAGCTGTGGATTTCACTTCCATCGAATATTCGATCTGCTGAGTCCCTCGCTTTTGTTAAATACCACCTGAAGATTTATTTTTACCTTAAGGGCTTTTTCTCCTTATTAATGTGGTTATGTTTGTCACGGAAGGGTTGATTTGTATCTTTGGTTAAATGAGACTGCGTTCTTATATTAGGTTATAGAATTGAGTGAGTTATTTACTTACTTGCTTTTAGCTCTGTGCAGCGCTTTGCAACCTCTGGGTGAAACTCGCTTGATAAGTGTCAATATTTATGTAATAAGAGCCTATGTCCGGCTGACGTGGTGATCGGCTCTGCCGGTCCCGCTTTACAGCCAATGGGGGGAGAGCCTGGGAGCATGGCCTTGGCGTGATCATGGGATGTCAGCTAGGGTGATTGGTTCTGCTGGTCTTGGCTTCAGCTAATGGGAAGACAAGTCAGGGCGTGGTCCCGGGAGTTGATGGGGAATCTGGAACATTCGACGCAGGCTATTAAGGATTGGCTGGAGTGTACCACGTGACCCAGGCGTTAAATAAGGGGAGAGATCATAGACACGTGGTCAGACACGGAACTGAGAGGGGCCACACGCGAGCGGGGCTCTGGGTGCCACGTGGCGGTGCGTCTCTTGTGGGCTGTCTGCCCGCTTCCCGTTGCCTGCCAGCAACGGGGAGTGTTTGTGAACTGAAGAAGTGAAATAAAAGGACCGAATCCACAAGCTGTCTCCAAGAGGTTTATTACATTTATATAGTGCACTCTACGCACAAACGCCACCCTCTCTCAGCATTTCGTTTGGGAGATCATCTCTGCTCGGCGATTTTTCTGGTCTCAGACTCTAGATCCCCTTCAGTACTTCCTCAACAGATGGCACTTCAGCCATGCCACTCACAGGGTGTGACTACTTCTTCCAATATTTGAGAAGCCTCAGCAGGGTCAACCCCACTTTGCCCCATGATGTTTTCCAGGCTGAGGGATTTTCCTCCCCCAAAACCTCACACTTCCACACAAACACTTCCACACAACAACCGCTATTCGCCACTAAGTGGCGGTGACGTCACCACGACGCTTGTGCCAGGCCAAGTGCACCTTGAGGCCACGTGAAGTGTCGAACGCCGCTGGCAGGAGGTCAAGGGCAGACCCAGGTGCCACGGGTTGACTGACCGAGATGACTGGCTGATGCACCACCTGTGCCCCCTACTGTACCAACTTGCTGTGCTTTAGCCACCTGGCGCTCCGCTCGTTGTTGTGAGCGTCGCTCCTCCGCCCTCCGTTGTTGTTGGAGGGCGACTGCCTCCAACTGCCCAGTAGCGTCCTTCACGAGCCTCCTCCACAGAGGCCGATCCAGTCATCGGCAAGTCCACTCAGCTCCACGTCCTCTTGTACCACATCACTCCATCTCTTCTCTAGCCCGTGCCGTGCCCGTTTAGCCCCCTCGATCCGGCCGAACAAAAGCTGTTTAGGCCAGCGGTGGCTGGTATGCGGGCTACATGACCCAGCCAACGCAGCCTTGCCTGCCAGAGGAGCTCACCGATGGGACTTTGCCCAGATCTTTCAAGGATTTGTGAGCTCCTCACACAATCCAGCCTGCAGGTTAAACCCAGGATGGATCGTAGGCAGGCCAGCCTAAATGTTTCCAACCGGCGAAGACCACACACTTGCACACACACACACTTTCACACACACACACTTGCACATACACACTTGCACACATACACACACACACTTGCACACACACACACTTGCACACACACTCACACTTGCACACACACACTCACACACACTTGCGCGTGCACACACTCCCAGTGCGAGGCTGACTAAGAGTTCCGCGGTTTAAGTCGCAAATGCGAGTTCGAGTTTTAACTTAATGTAAAAAAAAGTTAATATTTCATGGAAGCAGGTTCGTAAGTGCGGGTGTTTGGAAGTCTCGAGTTCGTAAGTCGATGACTGCGTGTCGTTGAGTTTAAAGGAGGAGCAAAAGCGAGGAATCGATTCAAAATCTGTTTAAAATGTCGGAATCTATAATCGATTTCTTGACTTAAAGCTTTCGGGACTGCAGGAATTCAAACTCTTTGGGTCTGTCGGTAAAGTCACGGAGATAAAAGAAAATAATGAAAATAACAAAGAATGTATTATTTAATTTAAAAAATAATTATTCGTTACTTTTATATCTATGTGAGTTGACGAAAGACTAGAGTATCGATTTCTTACTTCCGCTGAACCATTGGTGCCAGAATACATCAAACGCCGCGCGATTAAAATCGGTCACGGCGATCCGACTCCAGCGGGGCAAACCTGGAGAATCGAGTGCCGCGATTACTGGAATCGATCCCACGCGGCTGCCCTCCGCCACGCTGTGAGTAGCCGAAGTCGACCCCGCGAGCGGTGATGGGGAGCGGTGGCGCAGCAGTTAGCGCCGCCGCTCCACTCCAAGCCTGGCCACTCGGTGGTGTTGGATTCCCGCCCGCCACCACCGGTTGACGATTATCTCGACCGGTCCCGGGGCCTGCCCTAGGTCCACTCGGCCTCAAATTAGCAACCCGGCGCGATGTATTAACGTCGTAACTTGGGGAGACAAAGGCGGTCGGGCGTGGTGTTGGCCTCCTGTGCCGTGGTGTAGAGGCTGTCTCTGTGTCCAGCTGTCTGTGTGTCCAGCTGTCTCTGTGGTGTAGAGGCTGTCTCTGTGTCCAGTGTCTCTGTGGTGTAGAGGCTGTCTCTGTGTCCAGGTGTCTCTGTGGTGTAGAGGCTGTCTCTGTGTCCAGGTGTCTCTGTGGTGTAGAGGCTGTCTCTGTTCCAGATGTCTCTGTGGTGTAGATGCTGTCTCTGTCCAGCTGTCTCTGTGGTGTAGAGGCTGTCTCTGTGTCCAGCTGTCTCTGTGGTGTAGAGGCTGTCTCTGTGTCCAGGTGTCTCTGTGGTGTAGATGCTGTCTCTGTGTCCAGCTGTCTCTGGTGTACAGGCTGTCTCTGTGTCCAGGTGTCTCTGTGATGTAGATGCTGTCTCTGGGTCCAGCTGTCTCTGTGGTGTAGAGGCTGTCTCTGGGTCCAGCTGTCTCTGTGGTGTAGAGGCTGTCTCTGTGTCCAGCTGTCTCTGTGGTGTAGAGGCTGTCTCTGTGTCCAGGTGTCTGTGGTGTAGAGGCTGTCTCTGTGTCCAAGTGTCTGTGGTGTAGAGGCTGTCTCTGTGTCCAGGTGTCTCTGTGGTGTACAGGCTGTCTCTGTGTCCAGGTGTCGCTGTGGTGTAGATGCTGTCTCTGTGTCCAGGTGTCTCTGTGGTGTAGAAGCTGTCTCTGTGTCCAGCTGTCTCTGGTGTAGAGGCTGTCTCTGTGTCCAGCTGTCTCTGTGGTGTAGAGGCTGTCTCTGTGTCCAGCTGTCTCTGTGGTGTATAGGCTGTCTGTGTGTCCAGCTGTCTCTTTGGTGTAGAGGCTGTCTCTGTGTCCAGGTGTCTGTGGTGTAGAGGCTGTCTCTGTGTCCAAGTGTCTGTGGTGTAGAGGCTGTCTCTGTGTCCAGGTGTCTCTGTGGTGTACAGGCTGTCTCTGTGTCCAGGTGTCTCTGTGGTGTAGATGCTGTCTCTGTGTCCAGGCGTCTCTGTGGTGTAGAAGCTGTCTCTGTGTCCAGCTGTCTCTGGTGTAGAGGCTGTCTCTGTGTCCAGCTGTCTCTGTGGTGTAGAAGCTGTCTCTGTGTCCAGGTGTCTCTGTGGTGTAGAGGCTGTCTCTGTGTCCAGGTGTCTCTGTGGTGTAGAAGCTGTCTCTGTGTCCAGGTGTCTCTGTGGTGTAGAGGCTGTCTCTGGGTCCAGGTGTCTCTGTGGTGTAGAGGCTGTCTCTGTGTCTGTCTCTGTGGTGTATAGGCTGTCTCTGTGTACAGCTGTCTCTGTGGTGTAGAGGCTGTCTCTGTGTCCAGGTGTCTCTGTGGTGTAGCGGCTGTCTCTGTGTCTGTCTCTGTGGTGTATAGGCTGTCTCTGTGTACAGCTGTCTCTGTGGTGTAGAGGCTGTCTCTGTGTCCAGGTGTCTCTGTGGTGTAGCGGCTGTCTCTGGGTCCAGGTGTCTCTGTGGTGTAGAGGCTGTCTCTGGGTCCAGGTGTCTCTGTGGTGTAGAGCTGTTTCTGTGTCCAGGTGTCTCTGGTGTAGAGGCTGTCTCTGGGTCCAGGTGTCTCTGTGGTGTAGAGGCTGTTTCTGTGTCCAGGTGTCTCTGTGGTGTAGCGGCTGTCTCTGGGTCCAGGTGTCTCTGTGGTGTAGAGGCTGTCTCTGTGTCCAAGTGTCTGTGGTGTAGAGGCTGTCTCTGTGTCCAGGTGTCTCTGTGGTGTACAGGCTGTCTCTGGGTCCAGGTGTCTCTGTGGTCTAGAAGCTGTCTCTGGGTCAGGTGTCTCTGGTGTAGAGGCTGTCTCTGTGTCCAGGTCTCCATGGAGATGGACCCAATGTGCGCCTGGGTGCCGCCAGCTGCTGCTTCTGCACTTGATGCGGCACTCATGAAGCAGGAGGAGTCATGGACGCATGCGGCGTTGAAGCTGGAGGGTGAGGGCCCTTCCTCCTGCACTCACCGCAAACTCTCCACACTCACCCTACTCACCACTCTACCACACTCACCTCACTCATCCTGCTCAGCACACTCACCACGCTCACTCACCACACTCACTCATCCTGCTCAGCACACTCACCACACTCACTCCACTTGCCACCTTTACTCAATCTTCTCACCCACTCGTTGCACTCATCACTCACCCTCCTCACACACCACGCCTGGACCAGAAGAAGTCGTACTTGACTTGTTGATGTCCAACTGAACACCGCAATGCGATGCATCACTGGAACCCTCGAGT